>NC_081575.1:45037517-45054628 GCF_022355385.1 Mustela nigripes
TGTAGGGATAGAGGGCACATACCTCAATATTATCAAAGCCATCTATTAAGAACCCACCGCAAATATTATTCTCAATGGAGAAAAACTGAAAGCTTTTCTGCTAAGGTCAGGAACACAGCAGGGATGTCCATTATCTCCACTGCTATTCAACATAGTACTAGAAGTCCTAGCCTCAGCAATCAGACAACAAAAGGAAATTAAAGACATCCAAATCGGCAAAGAAGAAGTCAAACTATCACTCTTCGCAGATGATACGATACTATATGTGGAAAACCCAAAAGACTCCACTCCAAAACTGCTAGAACTTCTACAGGGATTCAGTAAAGTGTCAGGATATAAAATCAATGCACAGAAATTCGTTGCATTTCTTTACATCAACAACAAGACAGAGGAAAGAGAAATTAAGGAGTCCATCCCATTTACAATTGCACCCAAAACCATAAGATACCTAGGAATAAACCTAACCAAAGAGGCAAAGAATCTATACTCAGAAAACTATAAATTACTCATGAAAGAAGTTGAGGAAGACTCAAAGAAATGGAAAAATGTTCCATGCTCCTGGATTGGAAGAATAAATATTGTGAAAATGTCTATGCTATCTAAAGCAATCTACACATTTAATGCAATTCCTATCAAAGTACCATCCATCTTTTTCAAAGAAATGGAACAAATAATCCTAAAATTTAAATGGAAGCAGAAAAGATCTAGAATAGCCAAAGGAATATTGAAAAAGAAAGCCAACGTTGGTGGCATCACAATTCCAGACTTCAAGCTCTATTACAAAGCTGTTATCATCAAGACAGCATGGTACTGGCACAAAAACAGACACATAGATCAATGGAACAGAATAGAGAGCCCAGAAATAGACCCTCAACTCTATGGTCACCTAATCTTTGACAAAGCAGGAAAGAATATCCAATGGAAAAAAGACAGCCTCTTCAATAAATGGTGCTGGTAAAATTGCATAGCCAAATGCAGAAAAATGAAATTGGACCATTTCCTTACACCACACACGAAAATAGACTCAAAATGGATGAAGGACCTCAATATGAGAAAGGAATCCATCAAAATCCTTGAGGAGAACACAGGCAGCAACCTCTTTGACTTTAGCCACAGCAACATCTTCCTAGGAACATCACCAAAGGCAGGGGAAGCAAGGGCAAAAATGAACTATTGGTATTTCATCAAGATCAAAAGCTTTTGCACAGCAAAGGAAACAGTTAACAAAACCAAAAGACGACTGACAGAATGGGAGAAGATATTTGCAAACAACGTATCAGATAAAGGGCTAGTGTCCAAAATCTATAAAGAACTTAGCAAACTCAACACCCAAAGAACAAATAATCCAATCAAGAAATGGGCAGAGGACATGAACAGACATTTCTGCAAAGAAGGCATCCAGATGGCCAACAGACACATGAAAACGTCCTTCATATCACTCGGCATCAGGGAAATACAAATCAAAACCACAATGAGATATCACCTCACACCAGTCAGAATGGCTAAAATCAACAAGTCAGGAAATGACAGATGCTGGCGAGGATGCAGAGAAGGGGAACCTTCTACACTGTTGGTGGGAATGCAAGCTGGTGCCACCACTCTGGAAAACAGCTTGGAGGTTCCTCAAAATGTTGAAAATAGAACTACCCTACGACCCAGCAATTGCACTACTGGATATTTACCCTAAAGATACAAACGTGGTGATTCAAAGGGGCACGTGCACCCGAATGTTTATAGCAGCAATGTCCACAATAGCCAAAGTATGGAAAGAACCTAGATGTCCACCAACAGATGAATGGATCAAGAAGATGTGGTATATATACACAATGGAATACTATGCAGCCATCAAAAAAATGTAATCTTGTCATTTGTGACGACGTGGATGGAACTAGAGGGTATCATGCTTAGCGAAATAAGTCAAGCAGAGAAAGACAACTATCATATGATCTCCCTGATATGAGGAAGTGGAGATGCAACATGGGTGATTAAGGGTGTAGGAGAAGAATAAATGAAACAAGATGGGATTAAGGGGGAGAGAAACCATAAGTGACTCTTAATCTCACAAAACAAACTGAGGGTTGCTGGGGGGAGGAGAGTTGGGAGAAGGGGTGGGGTTATGGACATCAGGGAGGGTATGTGCTTTGGTGAGTGCTGTGAAGTGTGTAAACCTGGCAATTCACAGACCTATACCATGGGGGATAAAAATGCATCATATGTTAATAAAATAAAAAAAAATTTTAAATCTTCTAATGGACACTGTTACTTGTGCAATACATGTATTTAACTTCACTGTCACTTAAATGCACAGAACAGTCTCTAGCTGAAAGAACAACTCTAGACAAGACCTAAGCTGGTGTTTCCTAAAACAAGAGCTGCATGGTGGTGTAAAGAGAATGGATAGCACAAAATATAAAAATCATGGTCAGCAGAGCTGAAGAAACAAGACAGAATGAGGGGCTGAAACCGTTGCATGACTCCAAACTCCATTGAGTGTTTAAATAACAGATTCCTAAACATATTCTTCCCTTAACCAATCATAGAAAATAAATATATTATGTAAAACACTTCCCTATAGTTCTCAAGCAACAAGAACTTTCTGGAACTTTCTAGTATTTATGTGGCATAGGAATCATTAAAGTGATTTTGGTAGAAGTTTGGATGCTAAATTACATATAGGATGTTCCCTTCAGACTTTCTCTAGACTAACATGAAAGTTATTTGTGTGTTTGCAATGGAGGTGGGGAGCAGAGAATGAGGAAGAGACTATATGAAGATGTATACAGAGATAAATACATTAGGCATACACAGATATATTTTCTGTTAAAGCTCTACATACTCTCCTTCTCACATATATGTATGTTATGACAATAAATATATTTTTATTGACAACCTTTCATGTCAATAAAAATATACTTCCATAACATCAATTACCAATCAGATACACCCTATGCTATCATAGTTTTATCTATAACTATTTCTACTTAAATAGTGGAGAAATATGTAAACTATTTTGTATTTTCCTCATAACCCTGATTTTCCATGTCCTCTCTATTAGTATTTTTATATATTTTCCAGATATATTTTATGTATATTTATATATAACTCAAATGCTATATATTCATTCATAAATATGTTTATTTAAAACCAGGTAACATTAGGGGGACCCGGGTGGCTCAGCATGCAACTCTTTGGTTTTTTGGCTCAGGTCATGATCTCAGGGTTGTGAGCTTGAGCCCTGTGTCAGGCTCCAGACTCAGTGAGGAATCTGCTTCTGTTTCTCTTTCTCTCCCTCTCCCTCTGCCCTGCCCACCACTTGTGCTTCCTCTCTAAATCTTTTTTAAAAAATAAATAAAACTAAGTAACATTATATGTATGATTTTATGCATTTCTTATTTGTGTGTCTCAATCTGTGTATTTGCTTTTCTTTAATTTCATTGTTGTTGAACAACTGTGGACATTTGCCATTGTTTTTCACCTTTGATTTGTTTGTTAATAAAACATCACTGTTTTACTTAGATTTGTTTTTATGTCAGATATATTATTTATATGCCACTAAATTATGTTTTGATTATTTCTTTCATTTTCTTTTTTTTAACGTTTTATTTATTTATTTGACAGACAGAGGTTACAAGTAGACAGAAATGCAGGCAGAGAGGAAGGGAAACAGGCTCCCTGCTGAGCAAAGAGCCAGATCCCAGGATCCTGGGATCATGACCCAAGTTTTTTTTTGTTTTTTTTTTTTTTTTACTGGTTTCTCAAATATGCAGATATATTCCTTCATTTATTTTGGTATCTCTGACTTCCACCTTAAACCTTTTACACATGCCTCTACCTGCCTTTTCTTTCTATGATATGGGGAGTTGGTAGTTAAAGCTTAGTTGAGGCAATACAGTGCCCTCCCTGTAGCCCAGTGATGTAAACAAACCATTTCAATCACTAAATTAAAAACCACAGAATAGTTAATTACATTAACAAGGTTCAGTTCACATTCCTTAAGTGGGATTAATGAACCCAATATAACATCACTGCTTTAAGAAGACAAAATTATGGAAAACGTCTAGCCCATGGCAGGGTTTTGTCAATTTTTACATTCTGCAACATCCCACTTCCTTTCTCTCCTGTTAAAGAAATTAATTTGGCATTCACTTAGTAGCATTACTGTCAGAGAGAGCAGTGATAAGTGTAAAAGGAAGAAAGGAAAGTAAATGCTCATTGTCATAATGTATGACTGATATGTGGCGGCATTTTTTGTATTATGACACATCACCAAATGGAACTAGGGAATGCGGAGAAAATTAAGTAACTACTTTGTTTTATTTCATGCACTATACTCTCCCCCCTTTTTACTGTTTGATTTAACAGCAGGCACATAATTTTCTATGGAGCTTAAGAGGGCATAATTAATTCCATAATTTAATAAATATTTGTTGGTGCACTGTTGTGGAGGGGAATGCAAACTGGTGCATACACTGTGCAAAACAGTATGGAATTTCCCCAGAAAGTTAAAAATGGAGCTACCTTATGATCCAGCAGTAGCACTACTGGGTATTTACCCAAAGAATATAAGACTACTAATTTAAAGGGATACACGCACCCCTATGTTTACAGCAGCATTACTCACAATAACCAAATATGAAAGGACCCCCAAGTTTCCATTGATGGAATGGATAGAGAACATGTACTATATATACAATATATTTTTTATCATAAAAATAATGAAATCTTGCCATTTGCAATGACATGGATAGAGCTAGAGAGTATAATGCTAAGCAAAATAAGTCATTCAGAGAAAGACAAATACCATATGAATTCACTCATATGTGGAATTTAAGACACAAAACAAAACAAATGAAGAGAAAAAATAAGAGAGAGAGATACAGAGAGAGGAAAATCAAGAAAAAGACTCTTAACTATAGAGAAGAAACTGATGATTACCAAAGGGGAGGTGGGGGGGAGATGCTTTAAATAGGCGATGGGGATTAAGGAGTACACTTGTGATGAGCACAGGAAGTGTTGAATCACCATATTGCTCACCTAAAACTAATATAACACTATATGATAACTAACTAAGATAACAATAGAAACTTAATAAATATTTATTGAAAGCTATAGTCCAAAGATAGGAAATTATAACTATCACACAGAGGTCAGGGGACTGCAGAATACTATTGTTAATTTTACATGTCCTCCAGAGACTCTGGGTGCAAGAGTTGTATAAGAATGCTAAAACCACCACAAAAATTCATATTTTATATCTTTCAGAGTCCATATAAAGATTGACTTTCACCCCCATTCCATTTTAAAATGTCATACAAATGTGTATCATTGGTAAGACCTAAACCATATTCAGAATCCTGCTGGCCAAGAAATCTGAGAAATATAATTCATAGGCTTCCAATTTTTGCAACACATGGGAGTGCATAGAAAGAGGTAGAAAGGCTTCCCAGTGTTAGCTGACAATATCAAAAAGGTCCTCTGAGTTTTATTCCTCTAACACTTCTGATGATTTTTTAACATACCAGATTTCATATATTAAATATTTTCTGTTTAAAAAAACCTAGTGCATGGGTGCCTGGGTGGCTCAGTGGGTTAAGCCGCTGCCTTCGGCTCAGGTCATAATCTCAGGGTCCTGGGATCGAGTCCCGCATCAGGCTCTCTGCTCAGCAGGGAGCCTGCTTCCTCCTCTCTCTCTCTGCCTGCCTCTCTGCCTGCTTGTGATCTCTCTCTGTCAAATAAATAAATAAATCTTTAAAAATAAATAAATAAATAAATAAATAAATAAATAAATAAATAAAAATAAATAAAAAAAACCTAGTGCAGGGCACCTGGGTGGCTCAGTGGGTTAAACCTCTGCCTTTAGCTCAGGTCATGATCTCAAGGTCCTGGAATCCAGCCCCTCTGCTCAGCGGGGAGCCTGCTTCCTCCTCTCTCTCTGCCTGCCTCTCTACCTACTTGTGATCTCTGTCTGTCAAATAAATAAATAAAAATATTATTTAAAAAACCTTATAAAATACCTAGTGCAGTTTCTCTTTTGCTGACTAAGTCCTGAGTCATGTATACTCCCCAAAGATTTTGATTGAATAGTTTTAATACAAGTGGATGGCGATTCATATTTTGAGAAGCAATATTTTAAGGGCCCAATCAATGTTTTATTTAATATAAAACACATATGTAATGTAACACATACATTATGCATATCATATATAACTTGGAATACTATCTAATGAACATGAACCTTGAATAAATCAGATTCCCATCTCCTTCTCTCTTTAGCCTTGTCCTCCTCTTCTTTAATGAAAAAGATGAAAATCATCAAGGATTTTTTAAAATTCCAGGATAAAGTCTAAAGTGGTAGTTTTGGGGCCCCACATAGTGGGTTCAAGGAAAGTGCTGATGGGGGTGAGGGCAGGACAGCCAGCAAGGACATGGATGGAACTAAAGGGTATTATGCTAAGCAAAATAAGTCAATCAGAGAAAGACAATTATCATATGATCTCTCTGATATGAGGAATTTGAGAGATAGGGTAGGGGTCGTGTGGGGAAGGGAGGGGAAAAAATGAAACAAGATGGGACCCGGGAGGGAGGAAAAACTATGAAAGACTCTTAATCTCAGGAAACAAACTGAGGTTTGCTGGGTGGTGGGGGAGGAGGGATAGGGTAGCTAGGTTATGGACACTGGGGAGGGTATGTGTTATGGTGAGTGCTGTGAATTGTGTAAGACTGATGATTCACAGACCTGTACCTGAGAAGCAATGTTTTTGAGGGATTTCCTCCCCCTACGCACAATATTGGAAGGGATAAAATTGCATTCCCTCTCTAGGCTTTCCTTGTCCTATTGGCTATTTCAGTGGAATATTTCTTGTGTGTGATCTATCCAGTAGATCTATCATTGCTTTGATAAGTAAACATTGCACTAACTTCCAGAAAGACAGGATAGAAAATTAGAGAAACCATTCAGTACCTCAGATAATTGTGGGTAAGTTACCGAACCACAAAACAGCAAAGACATATTCCTGAGAGCCCAGTATTCCAAGTCTTCAGATTTGCTAATCTGAAATGCAGTCAATACTGCCAAATTTTCAAATGCTTTTAGGAAACTTTTTCTTGGCATGAAATGACCCTTTCAAACATTGACAAGGAAGTAATAAACAACTTTAGAGTTAAATAAAACATTTCTGTGGGACAGACCTAGGGATTTAGGGACATAGCCTTAGGAACCACTGGTTCAAGACCTTGACTCTAGGACTCTACTGTGCTGGAGCACAAGTATTCAAAAATAAAACAAACTGTCTCTTGTATCAGAATGTTCCCAGGCTATGGAGAAAAAAGGAGCATAATACAAATATGCACAGGATATAGGGGCAGCACAGAGGAGGGTGGGATTAAGTCTAAGTGACAGAACAGGTTACTGGAGGAATGTATTATCTGGGTTTCAAGGAGTGTATAAGGGCTCATGAGACATGTGCTTAATGTGGGGAAAGTGCATTTCAGGAAGAAGGAACAATATATACAACATTGCATAATGAAATGACAGTATTCATAGGAATCTATAATTAATATTGCAGAATCATAAAGTAAGAGTGGTGAGGTGGGAGCCATGAAGGAATTGAAATCAGAGGAAAGGAGACCAGTAAGACAGAAGCCATAGTTCTGACAAGAGATGGTGACTTGAAATAGGGTAATGGAAATAAAACTGGAAGGGAGAATACCCAAGAGAAACTTTTGCACACAAGCACCAGGACACATATCCATCAATAGGGAAATGAATGGGATATTATACAGCATTAAAAGTGAATGAGCTACAGCTACATAAGTGAATCTTAGAAACAAAATGTTTAGCAAAAGAAAAACGTCCCAAAATGCTACTTAGAAAAAGATACAAAATGTTCTGAATTTGAAAAGTAAAAAACATTGTTTAGGCATATATGTATGTAATAAAAATATACGTAACAAGAGCATGGAAATAGTAAATGTAAATCAAGATACTGGTTTCTTTAGGATGGCAGTTGGCGGAAAATGTTGAGAAGTTTTAAATTATCAGTAATATTCCAGCTTTTTGGTTGGGTACCAGATTCACAGGTTTTTACCATAATTTAAAAGGGCAGATGGATCGATAATCGTCATTTACGGCCCCAAGACGAAAATGTCATGACCAAATATTCTGTTTATTTCTGTTCTCTGTACTGAGGGCTGCAAGAAAGACATATTTTGGAGGTGAAATCGGTTGGTTTCCAGACGTATTTTAAACCTTAAATTAGTTTTAGATCAGCTCCTCCAAAGGAAGAGGCCTCACTGTGTGAGGCCCACGTGCTTTTATATCCCGCGCTTTTTGCCCTTTGCCCTTGGCCATCATCGCTTCCCCTCCAAAGGGAAACGGGTGACGCCCGGCGGTGGGGAAGGGGGAGGGGCAGCCCGCGGGTCTAAAGAGTTCCTATTGGTGGGGAGAAGGAGCGAGAACGAGGCTCGAGCTGAAGCGTGGAAAAGAGGGGTGAAGGGGGAGGGGCTAAACGGAAGGCGGGGCTAAAAGAGCTTAACGGGAGTGAGGCGCAAGTGCAATTGTCCGCGCGTCGCTGCGATGGCGGCGGCGCCGAGCACAGTTACGCCGCTGGCGGCAGAGTCTTCCCCTCAGGAAGCTACCGTCTCTGCCGCCTCCTCCTCCTCCTCCTCCGCCTGCGCGGCGGCGGCGGTGGCGGCGGCAGTGATTGTGCCTGCCTCCTCCGCCACCTCCACCTCTGCCAGCCCGCCTGCCGGTGGCTGTGGCGACGGCGGCGGCGGCTTTGGCGGCTCCACTATGGCGGCGGCGGGGAGGGGGGGCAGTAGTTTTAAAGTAGACACCCGCCCTCGCCTCAGAGAAGGTGAGTTCCCGTCCTGGGCTGTGGGAGCGGCCCCATCTCCTTCGCTGCCTCTCTTCAGCCTGTCCGAGATCGGACTGGGCGCGGTTAGCCATCGCCCCACCCCCCACCTGCTGTGGCGCAGTAAAGGCCAAGCTCGCCCCGCCCCGCCCTGCCGTAGTAGCCCCGAGTGTGCAAGACGGACCGAAGCAGAGAGGGGCTTCCCTACTTCGCCCCCACAAAGGATGAAGGGGATCCCCAGGAAAAGGAGCTGCAGGTATTCACAAGGCAGGAGTTTGAAGGGAAGAGAAATACCACATAGTTTTTCTCCCAGCGAGGGTGCCTCAGTATGGTCTACGAAGCTGAGGTGCGGTTTGGTTAAAAAAAAAAGAGAGAGAGAGAGAGAGAGGAGGCAAGGCAGAAGTGCTGTGGAACTGGACGGTCAGGAAAAGGGAAGGAGGACTGATGGAGAAAGGGGGCAGAGATTTTTTTTAAAGGCCGAAGAAATAAGTAAGAGGGAGGAAACCCCATTTGGTGAAATTCGTCCTGCAGTGTAGAAACTTGGAGTAGGGTATTTAAAGAGAAAGGAGGTTAGGAATCTGGGAAGGTTAGAGTGTATACTTGAGCTTTAAAATAGGAGCTATTAGATTTTAGGATCATAGGGTCTGGTGGAGGGCGTTGAACTAAGAAAAGAATAAAGGAGTAGTGTGGTAAAAGCACAGGTTTCAGAAATCACTTTGGAGAGTTTTCTTTGGCTATTTGAGAGTGTGACCTTGTAGAGCGAGGTTTAGGGGCCCATCTCTGAGATGATTTTGATTTTAATAAGTGCTGTTGTACGTGCCAACACATACTACTCCTAACATAAAAAGATTTCTTGGCGATTTCAGTAATAAGTGGTTTCTAGTTAACACAAAATACTATATACTAGTAAACAGATTACTAATAGCAAACTGTAAATTTTGCCATTGAAATGTGTTTTAAAACAGTGCTTGAAAATGCGTCTTAGATTATTGAGACCGATTCCACTATAGAAGAGCTCAGTAAAGCATTTAGCCATCGTCAATTTCGTAATTAATTTCCAGTATTTGTGTGTTACCTTATGTTGCTAACTGGCCTCCAAAGTGAAAGATGTGGACAACAAAATGAAGTAGAATAACTTAAGTTCCTTTTTCTTTGGAGGACACCCCATTAAAATTACCCCATAAAAATGATTTTCTCTTCACATTTTTAAGTGGTACATCTCTCTGTGCTATTTCATAACCTTTCACACCTTTCACTTTGGAGGAATGGCAAAGCAGTAAAAAAAAATCCTTTATAATATTGGTCACAGGCACATTACATAAATGCCACTTACTTAATATGGAAGTCAGAAATACACTGTGATAATGGTGATGTCTTTATTTATTAACTCTCTTATTGAAGGCAACTGTTGAAAGACTGTAGTGTCTTTAGTCAGTCTGGATTTGTACAGTTGTTTCAGGATAAAAATATGAAATCTGGATTTTTTTTTGTTTTTATACCAAACTATGTATAACTAGAAAGAAGGAAAGAACAATTTTTAGAGGTGGTTGAGATCACAGTTCAATCTGGCTGTCATGGCCTTTCCACAGTATCTCCAGTATTCCAGTATCTCATGGATATCTCACGGAGCAAATGGCTTTTTGCCTGCCTTTGTGACTGGCTTGATTATAGTATCTTTGTATTTATGTATATTTTGATGGCTTTAAGAGATAGAAATTCATAAAGTAGCAGCAATACCCTGTAAATACTATTACTAGCTGGCAAAATGAGAGCTCTAGCATAGGTAAGTGGTGCAGTGAACTTAAATTCTGTTGTTCATATACTAGATTTTGTGACCCTGAACAGATCACGAACTTCCTGAATTTGGGTTTTGAAATTTCTGGAATAGAGGTTTTAGACCAGCCAGACTCCAAGGTTGATTTCAGATCTGAAAATATGAACCATGATTTTGCAGATACTCTCGATGGCATTTCCATGGCTGTGCAGTAGGACAGTAATTCATAAGCCCTGAGAAACTTTGGCCATAGTTCCCATTTGACATTCAGTGAGTAATGAAATCGTGTTGTTAGTGTTGAGACCATTTACTAGGATGTGAAAAACCAAATATAATTGCTACCTAAAAGTTACCTCTTACCATTTCATTTTAGGTAAATATCCTTCATTAATGTTTCACTCCAAACCAAAACTCTTATCTTTCCACTTAACAAAAGATAAATATGTGATACAGTACACTATCGAAGACATTGTTAGGTCTCAAAAATATTTTTGTTTAGGTATTTATAGAGACTATAAATGGTTGCCAGTAGTACAATAATACGTAAAGGAGAAGAAAGAAAAATGTTGCTTAATGGTGTATCTTTTGCTTGTTTGTTTTTTGAGCCTTCGTTAGGAAATTGGTCTAAACAGTGACAAAGAATTGTCAGGATTCCAGTTATTATAGGTCCACTTCAGATAGATCCATTAAAAGTGGTTTGATCAGGAGTTTGCTAAACTATTTTCAACTATAACCAACATCTTTCTTGGGGTTGATAATGAGCAAATGTTAGTGGAGATTAGAAATTGCCAAGCAGAGGAGATGAAAAGCTTTCAATGTTACAAATGGGAAATTGGGTAATAAAAACAAAACAAAAGAAATGCCAAGTAAATGGGCATATGACAAAACACATACCTACCCAGAATTCGTAGTAAGAGGAGTCACGAGATTTTATAGGACACTTCATTTTTCTTTTTTTTTTTTTAAAAGATTTTATTTATTTATTTGACAGAGATCACAAGTAGGCAGCGAGGCAGGCAGAGAGAGAGAGAGAGAGGAAAGCAGGCTCCCTGCTGAGCAGAGAGCCTGATGCGGAACTCCATCCCAGGACCCTGAGATCATGACCTGAGCAGAAGGCATCAGCTTAACCCACTGAGCCACCCAGGTGCCCCAGGACACTTCATTTTTCATTCAATTCATTCAATTCATTCAATTTCATTCAATTTTGAAAGTGTTAAAAAACATTTTCAAAAATGTTTAATGGCTCAAAAATGAACTTTCACCCAGTGTTGATGTCCCAATGTAATCATAGTAAAAATCAAAATGAAAACAAATCCCTTTTATTTACCTCTTCCTTTTAAGAAAAATAATTTTTTAAGTGGGTTGTGTTTTAGATTGGAGGACATGCTGGCTTTTTATTTAGTTAATAATCCGTTTGCATAGCAATTACCCAACAATTACCTTTGTCTCCATATTATTCAGTAAAGTTTCAAGTGCACCATAAGAAAACCTAGTTAATGGCCTTTCCTTCATTTATTCAGGAATCGTTTATTTAACACTGTATGTGTGTGTGTGCCAGGCACTACGCTAAGTGATGAGGATATAGGTGGATTAGACATGGCTATATTAAGGAGCTCAATAGTAGTGCTTGATAGTAAAATTATAAAATGAATAAATAAATAACTGGGAAAAATACAATTTTAAATAACACTTGTCAAACTCTTAAACTATCTTAAACTGCCCCATTGTTTATTATAAATCTGTATTCTGCCCATGGTGTCTTACATACTACAGGCACACTAAAACACATTATATTATAAATGTAGTATCTAAAAAAGGAATAATTAGCAAACTGTTAGAATTAATTTTTAATTCTTTACATTTGGCAGGGTGGGGCTGTCTGGAGCGAGGTTAATGACCACTTATTCGTTTTTGACCCCCTGTCCTTAATTAGGTGTCAATATATGATAATACTAAGCATGTCGCCTCCTGTATTCATCACATATCTGTTAGGGTATGAACTTTGATTCTTTTCCACCTGAAACTAGTCTTGGAGATCCATTCACATTTACTAACCTGTTGGAATGAATGGCATGGTACTGTGCTGACACCAAATAGTTGTCATAGGATCAAGTAAATATACACAGGACTTGAATTCATTTTATAACTTTACAAACAGGCAGGATTCCAGAGATAATGAGCCACAAAGTGCTAATAATTATGAAGGTCAGGGACTTAGTTTAAATAAAGACAGAGTTAATACTGAACATGTAACTAGTACTCCCAGTTATTTCTTTAATTACGTTGTATTTTGTAATTCTTAATATGCTATAGGAAAGCCTTCATTATGTTTTTAATGTAACAATCTATGTAAAATAGCTAAACTTGACAAATTTATGGGTCAAGTACTAATCTTATAAACTGAGAAAGTAAGGATACTAGATAACATTATAACTGTTCATAATGCTCCCAGGTACAAATCTGCATTTCTGGCACAAATAATCTTTCTGAAGACTCCTTAAGTGGGTTGTGACATTTAGGGGGGGGGAAGAGTTAAAACACCTTGGCAAGGTTAACATGTTCCATTTTCTACTTTAACTTAGTGTTGAGCCCTGTTTATCTTTCTATATATGATGGTATTAAAAAATTGTAAAGGTCAAATCAGCTATTAAAAAATCGTTTTAAGACAAAATGTTTGAGGGAGGCTGTCTCAAAAGGTGTAATCATGGAGAAAAAGCACATAAGCTCTTTGCAGAATTAAAATGATGATTTCTCTGGTTCATTAATACCTGACTACATCTGAGACTAATAGTAAAATTTATATTTATATTATTGCAGACAATTCTTCTGAGCTTTGCTCCATTCTTGTCACTTTATTAAAATAGGATGCAAAGACATTTTTTATGATGCTGGGTTTTTTTGCAAGATCAGTTGGACTGTGAAATTCCCACTTCAACAAAGCATTAAAGCAGTTAATAGCTAGTTATTGCCAAACACATCTGATGGGTTGTCTTGAGGAAGAAATTTAGTGTTTTGTACAACTAAATCTAATTGTCATGCAACAAATGCAAGTAAGATTCCTTTTTTAATTGTAGCCATTTATATATAGAATCATCTAATTTGAATAAGCTTAAACTTACCAAGATAACCAAAGAACATTTCATTGGAGTGAACAGAGAAAGTTCTTATACTTAAAACTGAAGGATGTTATAATCTTCCTTTCCTCGGAGATCCTGTATGGATTTTTTGTTTGTTTGTTTGTTTGTTTGGGTTTTTTTGTTTGTTTGTTTTGGTTTGTTTGTTTTTGAGAGAGAGAGAGAGAGAGCCTGCAGCCATGGTGCCTGGCACTTGGGGAGGGGTGTTGGTTAAAAGGGAGAGAGAATCTTAAGGAGGCTTCCCACCCAGTGTAGAGCCCAACACAGGGTTCGATCTCAGGACTGTCAGATCATGATCTGAGCCAAAATCAAGAGTCAGACACTTAACTGACTGAGCCACACAGGCACCCCAGATCCTGTATGTTTTTTAATTTCATTAGTGAGAGTGGACCAAATTGTAGGCATAGATTCATTATTTTTTTTCTGACTCATGGCCATAAATATTTTTCTTTTATCACAAAAATCTATTACATCCTAAATTATCTGGTGTTGTCTAATAGTATTATAAGAAAGTTTCAAATAGGATAATTTGGATTTCACACTTATTTGCATTTTTGGATACAGAAGCTAAGGGTATTTTACTTTAGCATAATAATGCAATTATTCGGAGTAGATACAATCCAACAAAGTTCTCTAAAAATGAGTTTCTGGAAGTGAATCCTCTGTGCTTTTTGTATCATCAACGGCAGATAACAAGCTGAATTGAATACTTTTGTACCAACATAAGAGATTCTAATCCACAGGATGTTAATTATTGGTACTTATATTTGTATTTCACTTATTTAAAAACATCCCTCAGCTGTTACTAATGCCTCTTCTCAGACTTCTGAAACTTTTTCATAGTCCAAATCCACCTGAGTCTGGAATCATGTAATTCAACTTCCCCAATCCTTTGTTTCCTATGACCTCTTTGGGCTTTTTAGCTTCCTTACTTTGAAATGAGAACAGTAGACTAAATCAGTTATAAACTAGAACCAATTTTGCTGCATAAGGGACATGTGTCAATGTCTGGAGATATTTTTGTTTGTCACAGCTGGGGAGTGCTACCAACTTCTACTTGGTAGAGGCTGGGGATGGATGCTGTTAAATGTCTTACCATGCATAGAATAGCCCCTCACAACAATGAATTATGTGGGCCCAAGTGACAATAGTGCTAAGATTCAGAAACGTTGGACTAGATGATCTCTAAAATTACTCTGATCTGAAATAAAGTTATTGTAAAGATGTTCTTCATTTATTTCACAGAGAGAGAAAGCGAGCAAGAGCAGGAACACAAGCAGGGGGAGTGGGAGAGTGAAAGCAGGCTTCCGGCCAAGCAGGGAGCCGGATGTGGAGCTGGATCCCAAACCCTGAGATCAGGACCCGACCCAAGGGCAGACACTTAAGGACTGAGCCACCCAGGCACCCCTGAAATTAAGTTATTATATATAATGTTAAGTAAAACCTTGAGCTACTGAATTAGTAAACAAGCATACTTTATCAAGTGATTATGTGTGTTAAACATTTTTTTAAATTTTGTTTCATTTAATAATCACCATGTCCTGGGAGAGACATTGTGTTTCTGTACTTTTTAGATTAAAAAAAAAATACTGGCTCAGAGTGGTTAAACAATTTGCTCAAGGATATATAGTTAGAAGTAGAGATAGGATTTGAATCTATTTGACCAACTCAAAAGCTTATTTTTCTTCTTACTACCCACTGCTGTAGGTCATAGTTTTTTTGGCCCATTCCAAATTTTTACGAAAATTTTGTTTTTTCAAATCATGTAAACATTCCTGTAGGAAAGAAATAAGGAGACTAAACACTTGGGAGACCTGGGTGGCTCAGTCAGTTAAGTGTCTGCCTTCGGTTCAGGTCATGATCCCAGGATCCTCCAGTTGAGTCTCACGTTGGGTTTCTTGCTCAGTGGAGAGCCTGCTTCTTCCTCTGCCTGCCACTCCCCCTGCCTGTGCTCTCCCTCTCTCTCTGAAAAGTAAGTAAAATTTTAAAAAAGACTAAACACTTTCATCAATAGAAAATTAGTTGATTCTTTCTCTCACCAAAGGCTAACACCATACAAAAATATAATCAAATTGTAGGATTGCCAGATACTTGAACTTTCATATCAGATCCCATTTATGGTTTGTCACAAAACCACTCTTTCATTTAAAATAACCCTTATGAAAATTAATTAATTAACTCATAATTGTTATTCAAGAGAGGATCACTTAGGTGATAACAGAAAAACAAAGGTTTATTACTTGCTCATGCATTTTCCTCTGAGTGATAGGTTGACTGCAGGGCAACTGCCTGCCCTTCATGCTGTGGTTGAGGGAGGAGAAGGTGCTTTTGTCTTTTATTTTAACTTTTTTCAGTATTTTATTACATTTCTTATTGTGGCCAGATATACATAATGCAAAACTGCCATTTTAAGCATTTTTAAGTGTGCAACTCAGTGGCATTAAATACATCCCTGTTGTTAGGCAACCTTCACCACTATCCATCTCCAGAAATTTTTCATTGTCCCAAACTGGAACTCTGTACTGGCAGGTCAGAGTTTTGCTATATGACCATATTTCTCCAACCTAAAGAATTTTCTGGTGTATCTGATTTCTGGAAAATAAAATATTTAAAAGATATTCTTAGTATGTTAACAGTTGACAACCTGAGGAACTGTACTGTTTATTGTGACCACAGTGGACAGCATTACAGAGCTATTTTACTCTCTTAATATTCTGAATTTAAACAGGAGTATACATTAAACATTGGTTTTATTACATCTGTTCCATATCCTTTAAGCTGTAACTCCATTATCAGCCTTAGTTCTCTTTCCATTTTGAACCTAGTTTTTGACAGTGCTTTCCTATTTCCTATTGCTTTTTTTTTAATGGTAAAATGTAAAGAAGTGCTATCATCATGAGAAACTCCTGTGTTTCAAAGACCGTATATCCCAGTCTTCCTTTGAGAGTGCACCATTATATCACTAAGATCTTGCGATCAAGCTACACTAAGATGGGCTTTGATTCTGAGTATAAAATCTTTCTCCCCTATCCATATCTGTTTTCCAAATTTATTTTTTTTCTTTTCCAAATTTATGAGGGCATATAAAATTCATATATGTCAGAGAATGAAGAACAGTTGAGAAGTACTATTCTAGGAATATTAAAGCAACATTGGAAGATATTTATCTTCCCATGTTCAAAGAACTTTACTTGCTGCAGATGAGGAATGAAGTCACACTTCACAGCATTTATTGTTTTGTCATTTGATATTCTAAAGTGTAATCTACTTACATTTTTAACCCTAGCTCTCCTAACTTCTAACTAAATTATTATTTTTTTTTTTTTTTTTTTTTTTTTTTTTTTTTTTTTT
>NC_081575.1:45054728-45093294 GCF_022355385.1 Mustela nigripes
TTTTTTTTTTTTTTTTTTTTGCCTTTTTATAAACATATATTTTATCCTCAGGGGTACAGATACAGGACCCTCTGCCATGAATTTGGTGTATTCATTGTCAGAAAAGAAAACTGATCCACTTATACCTAAATTATAACCAAAATAATACCCTAATTTGCTAAAAAAAATTATTGACACTAACTGTAATGACCAAAACATTATATTTAGTAATAGAAGTGCTGTGTATGTTTTTGCAAAAACATGCCTTGGAGAGAATCAATTTTAGGGTTGGGGCATAGATAAGAAAATGCAGATAATAGAGGAATAGGGGAAGAAATATTGGGACCTTTTGAATTTTTAGGCCCTAAAGTATGTACAACTGCTTAAAATTTCAAATCATCTTTTGTGTTTTCTGATAGACTTATTATTTGGAAGGAGCTAAGATATTTGGATCCTTCTATAAGTGCCCCACCAAAACTTTGCTTCTCTATGTATTTGTATCTAAAATACAACATTTTCTTATTGATAACTATCAACCCGTATATGGTCAAGTACAAAGAAACTTTACAAATGGGTATCTGGAAGATTGTGTTATGTTCTTAGTCATATAGCTAGTTAATAGGGTAAAGGCTAATGCATGCTCTCATTCTAGTGCTTTTTACAACTCTTACTGCTTTGGGAATTAAGAATCTCTATAAGCCATATTTAACAACCAACCAAAAAAACTACATTTGTTTCAAATTCTGACCAGTATATAAAGAGAAAAGATGTAAAGAGAGTGTAAAGAAGAAAAGGAAAAAGAGGAAGAAACAAATTGTCAAGTTTCTTCAGCTATTCATTCCTACCAGAATCAGTTCCAAAGCCCCGGTGAGAACACTTTGTGAGAACACTTACTTTGTGAGAACACTTATTTTAGTTCATGGCATATAGTGAGTCCACAACAAACATTAGCTTCTGTTCCAGCCATCTTCCTCACAGCCAACATCATTTATTCACATGATCCCTCAATTAACATCTATTCCCTGAATTTGGCCTGTCCTCGAGGTCTTCCCCCTGAGACAGGCTGAGAATATCACCAATTTCCTCTCCCACTTTCAGAATTGGCTATATAGGTCATTTTTTTCTGGGAGTCTAAAAATCCTGTCTCAAATGGTGGGGATGGGGGTATAGCGGGGTCTAAAGGAACATTTTTTAGCATCTCTTGTGAATTGGACATGTATTTCTTATATATGCCAAACCTAGAGAGGAAGTTTCTCATTCAAGACTTTGGCTTTTATTTTTATTTAATTTAATTTTTTTTCAGTGTTCCAAGATTCATTAAGAACTAGCTCTCAGGGAGGCACCTGGGTGACTCAGTGGTTAATATGCCTCTGCCTTCAGCTCAGGTCATGATCTCAGGGTCCTGGGATCGAGCCACACATCAGGCTCTCTGATCAACGGGGAGTCTGCTTGCCCGTCTCTTTCTGCCTGTCCCTCTGCCTACTTGTGATCTCTCTCTCTGTCAAATAAGTAAATAAAATCTTTATTAAAAAAGCAACTACCTTTCAGAGAAACCCTGGGCAGAATTAGGCACTTACTAACTATGTAACTTTGGAGAAATAGCTTGACCTTCCCAATCTTAAGGTATAACCTTAGAAAGTAGCAATCATTACATCGATGTCAAATTTAGGGGAAATGCAGTTTGAAGAAATTTTGGCAGTGTGGGATGCCCTCTGAAAAAACAATACCTTATCATGTATGATTGTTCTCAGCAAAAAGCCAGCTTCTACAAGCCTCCTGTCTACAAATTCAGGATCTAAAAAGATCTTGAAAGGCCAGAATTATTGGTAGAATCTAACAAAGGAGAACTTAAATGAGACAAATATAAGTGTATTGGGTCTTCTAGGGATCCATAAAAATTTCTTTCCATATAACTATGTCCTGGAGTGCAGACTTTAACTAGCTCAAGGTGAAAGAGAAGGTTGTATTTTAGTCAAAAGTTAACCTAGCATGAGCCAATAGTATGATATGCCCACCAAAAAAAATGGCAAATTAGGCTATATTAATAGAAGAGAAATATTCAAAACAAAGGTGAATACACAACACTAAGGAGCTGTATACTTAAAAATGGTTAAGGTAGTAAATTTTATATTTTGCATTCTCATTATAATAAAAAATGAGGTGATGATCTCATTTTACTAGTTTGTAGTTATTGTGACCCCATTAAGGGTGATTGTGCTTAAGTTACACTTTATGAATGGCTGGGATTTAGGAAAACTAGTAAGAGGACTAGAAATCATGCTACATGACAGAACTGGGGTCAATTCACAAAAAGATAAGGTGGGCGGGAATAAAGATGTACTGATTCTCTTAAAATATTTGAGGATTGCAATTTTAGGAGAGGGATTATACTTAAAATGACTTTAAGGAATAGAACTAGGACCAGTGGAAGCTCTGAGACAGTATGAGGCTCAGCAGTGATGCATGAGCATCACCAGGGAACTTGTTAAAAAAAAAAAACAAAACTGTATGTTCTTGGTCCCCCACCCCAGAACTACGAATAAGAAGTTCTGGGAATGGGACCCAATAATCAATTAATCTTTTAACAAGTTTCCAGGTGATTCTGATGAACGCTAAAGTTTGAGACCTGCCCCCTCCAGGAAAACAGATTTTTCAGTTCAAGAGATTCAGCAACAAATCACCTGGAAAGCTTTAAGAAACGGGGTGTGGGCAAGAAACTATGATGGGGAACCACTCTCAGAGATTCTGGTTAATTGGTCTTGATGGAGTCTGGGTATTGGTATGTTTAAAAAAAAAATAACTTGGAGACTTCAATGTGCAGCCAGGGTTGGAACTACCTTTGTGAAAAGTTGAACTGGCATCACTAGGTAGGCTGTTTAAGAGATTACCTGGGGGACCATATTTAACAACACAAATTCTTGGGCTTCAACTCCAGAGATTTATATAGATTTGAGGTCGTGCCAAGGAATACTTTTTTTCTTTCCTTTTTGTTCTTTTTTTTTTTTCCCAAAAATCATTTCAGGTTAGACTAAAGCACGGTTAGCTTGATAAGTATCATAGATGACAAAACCTGTATATCAATCAGCTTAGTCACCAAATAGATATTGCACAGCCATTATTTGTAAGGATCTGAGCCTGTCCTGTAGGGCAGTGATTCCCAGCATGGTTGATTATCAGAATCACTTGTGGTTGGATTGAACCACCCACAGAGATTTTTAGTTCAGCATGTATGATTTTGGAAAAACTGCATGTGAATTTGATGTGATACCCTGATTGAGAATAATTTTTACATGAAGATTTGTACCTGAAAATTTGAATGTAGATTTTATCATATTTGAATTGATTAGGAAAGCATGCTATTTAAAGAAAATTAGGGTCAGTCCTCCTAAGTACATTTTAATCTGCATCATCATTCCAGTATCTTCTTGTTAAAATACAGATTTTTGTATATTTTAGTTTTTGATTCACTGAAGTCAGAACATCGGCACATTCTTTATATTACAGTCACAAAGAACACCCACTGACAAGTAATTGTGGGTGAATTTATTTGATTTAAGGTCAAAGTTCTGCTTCTTGCATCAGGAGCATTTTGTAAGCTTAAATGTGATAGATCTAAAAGCTTATCATATTCATAGCAAGTTCTAAGCTCAGGATTTAATGCCCCTTGGTTTTGATAGTTACGTCTATGTCCATGTCTTCCTTTCTGTGCCTGCTGCCCATCCTCTGGTTCAAGCCTCAATGACCTCTTGCTTGCAACTGATTCCTAACTCTTATCCATATTTTGAGCAGCTTCTTTTCCCTTTTTAATTTTTTATTTTTTATAAACATATATTTTTATCCCCAGGGGTACAGGTCTGAATCACCAGGTTTACACACTTCACAGCACTCACCAAAGCACATACCCTCCCCTATGTCCATAACCCCACCCCCCTTCTCCCAGCCCCCTTCCCCCCAGCAACCCTCAGTTTGTTTTGTGAGATTAAGAGTCACTTATTGTTTGTCTCCCTCCCAGTCCCATCTTGTTTCATTGATTCTTCTCCTACCCACTTAAGCCCCCATGTTGCATCACCACTTCCTCATATCAGGGAGATCATATGATAGTTGTCTTTCTCTGATTGACTTATTTTGCTAAGCATGATACACTCTAGTTCCATCCGAATCGTCACAAATGGCAAGATTTCATTTCTTTTGATGGCTGCATAGTATTCCATTGTGTATATATACCACATCTTCTTTATCCATTCATCTGTTGATGGACATCTAGGTTCTTTCCATAGTTTGGCTGTTGTAGACATTGCTGCTGTAAACATTCAGGTGCATGTGCCCCTTTGGATCCCTACGTTTGTATCTTTAGGGTAAATACCCAGTAGTGCAATTGCTGGGTCGTAGGGTAGTTCTATTTTCAACATTTTGAGGAACCTCCAAGCTGTTTTCCAGAGTGGTGGCACCAGCTTGCATTCCCACCAACAGTGTAGGAGGGTTCCCCTTTTTCCACATCCTCGCCAGCATCTGTCATTTCCTGATTTGTTAATTTTAGCCATTCTGACTGGTGTGAGGTGATAACTCATTGTGGTTTTGATTTGCATTGCCCTGATAATTAATGATGTTAATTATAGTTATTCTTAACTTGGACAAGCAATTTTTTAAGAAAGCCTCTTTAGTGCATATAGAGATACTGAAAATTAAGCTTAGTTGAAGATATCTGACATAATTTTTAAAATAAAAATCTTTACATGTGCCTGGGTGGCTTAGTCAGTTAAGTGGTTGGCTCTTGATTTTGGCACAGGTCATGATCTCAGGGTCCTGGGATTGAGCCCCTATATTGGGCTCTGCACTCAGTGGGGAGTCTGCTTGAGGATTCTTTTTCTCCCCCTCTCCCTATGCCCCTCCCCCTGCTCATACACTCACTCCCTCTAAAATAAATAAATCTTAATATAAAATTAATATATTTAAAAGTTTTTAAATAGAAAGTTTTACATGTGTTTTGCAAAAATTAAAACAAGATAACTATAAAGAATAAAATATTTAAGTTTCTCCCTTTGTTCCTTTTCTAGCCCCATTTCCCAGAGTTAACCACTTTTAAATTTAATTTATATCTTTGCATATTTTTTCTATGTAGTGTATAATTAATTTTTGTTACTTTTGGGAACTAGATGTGTTATATTTTTTCTTCTACAATGGAAAATTTCCTTTGGTAATAAGTTATATTTGTAGTTAAGTTGTATTTATAATATAAGTTATAGTTATATGAATATAGTTATATTTATAGTTTGCCAACAAACTATAATATTTACTAGTTGAAGATTTTAAAGAGAAATTCAAAATCTTACCAGTATGCTTGGTTTATCAATTTAATGTATCTTTGGCATTTCTCTATGAATATGTGGTATCAACTTATTCATTTAAATAGCCAAATGGTGAGCAAAATGTTTGTTTTGTGATTTATACCTTATAGATAATGAACTTTGGCAGAATACATTGCAGCTATTAAGAAACTTAGAACTGTAGACCTCAAGCATAAATGCAGAA
Source organism: Mustela nigripes (assembly GCF_022355385.1). NCBI lineage: Eukaryota > Metazoa > Chordata > Mammalia > Carnivora > Mustelidae > Mustela > Mustela nigripes. The sequence continues at coordinate 45,060,237 of NC_081575.1, forward strand.
AGTTTCAGTATGTGTTATTACTACAGTGAGAAACACTATAGCATAATTTCTAGATGTTCTTACATGACCCTTACTTTGAGGGGCTTATGTGAGACATGTTTTGCCAGATGGGTATTCAGTCTTTTTACAACAATGGAGTATGTCTGCCCACCATGACCAAACTTTCTCTGTGGTTCCAACCACAAAGAAGATAACATTGGAGCCATAGCTGTCACATAGCCATAGTGACAGTCTTAATGCTTTATTAGGATTATCTCTTGTAAAACAAAAGTCCAAGGCTGGGTTTTTTAATCCTGCCTTTCATTATGGGTACTCTAGATCATCCCATGAAGCTCATGTAGTTACTAATAACCCCATAACTTTTCCTTTGGAATGATATTGACTAGACTTATCATACCAACTAACTTCCTGTATCAGAGATTAGAAATTTACTTAATATTGAATTGTATCCTCAATAAGCAAAGAGCTATTACTATAGTCTCATAGGCACTCAGATTTGAGTGACACAAGAAATAAGATAGTTGAATGAAAATGATACTTCCAAATATTCATTAATATGATATACAGTCTCACTTCCCTTTATTTTATTCATAGATATGATTTGGAATGAACAGGAAAAGACTGAACTTTATACAGATAACTTTTGTAATGTATGTGGAGTGGTGCTACAGTTTGAATCACAAAGGATTTCACATTATGAGGTAGGTTAAAAATAATGGGAATAGAGTCTAAAGGATATTTTTATTTTATTTTTTATGGTTTAATGTATACATGTATTTATATATTTGTTTATCCTCTACACTCATTTAAAGGAGGTTTTTAAATGTAGCCACTAAACTTCCTATTTTATTGTTTTTGATTCTTATGAAAATCCTGCGAAGTAGGTGATATTATTTCCCTTTTTTTTTAATTTTTAATTTTTTTATAAACATGTATTTTTATCCCCAGGGGTACAGGTCTGTGAATCGCCAGGTTTACACACTTCACAGCACTCACCAAAGCACATACCCTCCCCAATGTCCATAATCCCACCCCCCTTCTCCCAACCCCCCTCCCCCCAGCAACCCTCAGTTTGTTTTGTGAGATTAAGAGTCACTTATGGTTTGTCTCTCTCCCAGTCCCATCTTGTTTCATTGATTCTTCTCCTACCCACTTAAGCCCCCATGTTGCATCACCACTTCCTCATATCAGGGAGATCATATGATAGTTGTCTTTCTCTGCTTGACTTATTTCGCTAAGCATGATACGCTCCATCCATGTTGTCGCAAATGGCAAGATTTCATTTCTTTTGATGGCTGCATAGTATTCCATTGTGTATATATACCACATCTTCTTGATCCATTCATCTGTATTATTTCCCTTTGATGGATGAGGAGACTGGCTCAGAGAGAGTCAGTAACTTACTAGCTTAAGTTTGAGGATTTGGGGTTTAAAATCATTCTTTTTTATTCCAAAGTTTCTTTACTTTTCTTCACACCATTCTGCCTCCCTTTGTAGTCATCAAGCCACTATATCCTTCATGTCCTTGTAGTAAATATAAGGGAGGCATTATAAAGCTTGAGTAGAAGGGATATTATAGAACTCGAGTCTTCCTTTATAGTAAATAAGGGCTATAAAAACAAAATGAACCAGTCTTGCACTTGACTTAGCCAACATTTTTTTTTAAGCAGAACCATAGGATTATAAAGCTAGGAGAGGGAATATTTAAGGTTCTTACTCCTTTGGTTTATTTATTTAAAAACAGACTCAGAGGGGTCATGATTCTTTGTAGCATCATTGGCATGACCAAGCTTAAAAATGATTTCTTCTGATTTCAAGTCCGGTGTTCTTTTCTTTCATTTGGTGTTGCCCTTCCCTACCCCATTTCTATATCATAGGATGAGCTATTGGATTTCTTTCATTTCTAGTGTCTGGGTTACCAAAGGTACTAGATAAATTTACTTTAAAAAATACAAAGCCAGCTTTACTTTTTAAAACGCACTTTGTCTTGTCCATTGCAAATGTTACTGGCAGCTATATTTCAGCTCTTATGTTGACTGGGATTCAATTACTATAAATTACAGATAGGGAAATTTTGTTGGCTATGGATTGAGAGGACCTACATTCAGGCTTTAACCCCATCATTGTTGTGTAACCCTGGACAAGTCACTTTGCTTCTCTGAGCATGTTTCTTGAACCTGCAAAATTGGGGTGGTAAAATCTCACTCACTAGGCTCATGAGAATTAAATGAATCAAATTATTGGACAGTGTCGAGTACATCCTCAGCCCCCAGAGTTCAAAGATTTGGAGTTAGTAAAGAGATACACAAAATCAAGGGGGCTCTGTGATAACTGTGATTCAAACCATTTGAATTTAAATTTGAGAAAATAGCTTTTTGTGAGCTTATGAAGTAATAGTATAGAAAATACACAAAAATATGAGAAAGTAGCATCCAGTTATAATTCTGTCACTTGTAGGTAACTATTATTTAACTTCTCTTTTGCTGATATGATTCCACTATGCTTTCTATACACACATGGGTATATACACTTTAACAAAATATAATTTTTATATGATTTTTACTTCCTTTTTCATGTAAGAGCATGTTCTGGACACCTGTCCTATTGGTACATCTTTTTTTTTGTAGTGTTTTAAGGACAATAAAGCATTATGTAATGTTATAGCATTTTTATTAATAAATATTTATTAAGAACTACCAATACTTCAGAACTTGGATGGTTATAAGGATTAAATTGTAAATAATACAGTGTTCTTATCTTCAGAGAACTCTGCAAATAATGCAGGCAATAAAAATATATTGCAAAATAAAATTTATGATATTAAAAAGCAAACAAAAATAAGTTTACACATTGTATAATTACAAAATATTTGCTACTAGCCTATAGTTAAAAATTTGGCACTTTATAAATTGAAATTGATATTTAAATGAAATTGATATTTAAAGTATTGCCAATTCTAGTACTTTGAAAGGTTATACATTTTTCAGAAAGGCTGGGTTTTTAAAAACATTTTATAGAATTCTGAACCTTTGAAAAGCTATTCTGCTCTGGGAAAATTTGGAGAGAGCAAAGCTAGACTTCCTGAGAGCCAAATTTATTATATTATGAAATAAGTACTTTTAAACTGAATTGTTTAAATTCCAGAGTACACTTTTGAAAAGCAATATGGTTTTTTTTTCTGTTTAACTACAGTGAAAGACTGTACACTGCCAAAGCAGGCAAAATGGTAGACTACTTAAGTTGACATACACAAAAGCAGTAAAAATGACAGAATCTACATTCCCCACTGGAATTTCCCATTTGAATTTTAAAAAGCTAGAATGAGAATATTTTAAAATACAGTTTCTCTTGGCCCTAGGAGTTAGGTATTGATTTATTTTCCTGAGATTTATAGCCCTCATACTTGAAAAGAAAAGCAATATGGTTTTAATAAGAAGAGAAAATGAGCTGTACATGTTTCTTAAAATTCCATTTGTTAAGGATTTTATTATAGATTTTATAGGTTACCATCTTTTTCTTTTTTTCAAATTTTTGTATAATTCTTATTAGTTAGTTAATTCTTATTAGTTAGTTAACATACAGTGCAATACTACTTTTAGGTGAACAACACGTACGTACAACAGCTGGTGCTCATCATAAGTGCATTCCTCAGTCCCCATTACCAATTTAACCCACCCACCTACCTCTCCTCTGGTAACCATCACTTTGTTTTCTGTAGTTGCATTTATTTCTTGGTTCACCTCTCTCTCTCTCTCTCTCTTTTCTCACTTTATTCGTTTGTTTTGTTTCTTAAATTTCACATGTGAGTAAAATTGTATGGTATTTGTCTTTCTCTGATTGACTTATTTCATTAGCATTATACTCTAACTCTAGCCATGTCATTGCAGATGGTAAAATATCATTCTTTCCTATGGCTGAGTAACATTCCATTGTGTGTAGGTGTATGTGTGTGTGTGTGTGTGTGTGTGTATACACACACTACATCTTTATCCATTCATCAGTTGATGGACATTTGGGCTCATTCCATAATTTGGCTATTGTTGATAATGTAACATATTTTTAAATTTAAATTTCAGTGCCATCTGTTAGTTTGGTGCTTATGATTATTAAATTATCAAATCGAAATTATACATAACCTTCCATATATTTGAAAGTATTTCCATACACATACTCTACTTGAAAAGATGATTTTTTTCCTCTTTAGTATACAGCCTGGTTAATACTATCAGACTATCTCAGTGTATAGTATTTATTGCACATGTAAAATAGAATAGTACTGTTGAACTTTTGAATGTTTCTTATTTAAATTCCAGTTAGTTAACATAGAGCACAATATTAGTTTCAGGTGTACAAAATAGTTATTCAGACTTCCATACAACACCTGGTGCTCATCACAAGTGCACTTCTTAATCCCCATCACCTATTTAACAATTTCGCCACTAACCTCCCCTATGGTAAACATCAGTTTTTTCTCTGTAGTTAAGAATCTGTTTCTTGGTTTGCTTCTATCTCTCTTTTTTCCCTTTGTTAGTTTCTTTTATTTCTTAAATTCCACATATGAGTAAAATCATATGGTATTTGTCTTTCTCTGACTTAACTTCCTTAGCATTATACTCTCCCTCTCCTACTCCATACATGTCATTGCAACTGGCAAGATTTCACTCTTTTTTTTTAAAGATTTTGTTTATTTGTTGGAGAGAGAAAGAGAGAGAGGGAAGGAGGGAGAGGATAAGCACAGGCAGGGGGAGTAACAGGCAGAGCAGGCAGAAGGAGAAGCAGGCTCCCCGCTGAGCAAGAAGCCTTATTCAGGACTGGATTCCAGGACCCTGGGATCATGACCTGAGTTGAAAGCAGACCTTTAACCAACTGATCCACCCAGGCATCCCAGATTTCATTCTTTTTAATGGCTAAGCAATATTCCATTGTATATATATACCATTTCTTTATCCATTCATCAGTCAATGGACACTTGGGCTGTTTCCATAATTTGGCTATTGTAGAAAATGCTGCTATAAACATAAGTGTTCATTCATCCCTTTGAATCAGTATTTTTGTATTCTTTGGGTAAATACCTACTAGTACAATTGCTAGATCATAAGGTAGTTTTACTTTTAACTTTCTGAAAAATCTCCATACTGTTTTCCAGAGTGGCTATACCAGTTTGTATTCCCACCAACAGTGCAAGAGTGTTCCCCTTTCTCCACACTCTTGCCAATACCTATTGTTTTGTGTCTTGTTGATTTTAGCCATTCTGACAGATAAAAGGTTACCGCATTATAGTTTTGATTTGTATTTCCCTGATGATGAGTGATGTTGAGCATATTTTCATGTGTCTATTGGCCATCTGGATGTCATCTTTGGAACAATGTCTATTCATGTCCTCTGCCCATTTTTTAACTAAATTATTCATTTTTTGAGTGTTGGATTTGGTAAGTTCTTTATATATTTTGGATATCTTCTTTGCAGATATCTTCTCCTATTCCATAGGTTACCTTTTTGTTGTGTTGTTTCCTTCACTATGCAGAAGATTTTTATATTGATGAAGTCCCAATAGTGTATTTTTTTTTATTTTATTTTTTAATTTATTTTCAGCGTAACAGTATTCCTTGTTTCTGCACCACACCCAGTGCTCTATGCAATCCGTGCCCTCTCCAATACCCACTACCTGGTTCCCCCAACTTCCCATCCCCCGCCCCTTCAAAACCCTCAGATTGTTTTTCAGAGTCCATAGTCTCTCATGGTTCACCAATAGTGTATTTTTGCTTTTATTTCTCTTGTCTCAGGAGACATATCTAGAAAGAAGTTGCTACGGCCGATGTCAAAGAGAAGGTTACTGCCTGTGTTCTCCTCTGGAATTTTTATGGTTTCAGTTCTCACATTTAGGTCTTTAATCCATTTTGAACATATTTTTGTGGATGGTGTAAGAAAGTAGTCCAGTTTCATTCTTTTCCATGTTGCTGTCCAGTGTTCCCAAATGACTCCGACAAAAAACGCTAGAGCTGATAAACAAATTCAGTAAAGTCTCAGGACACATAATCAACATATAGAAATCTGTTACATTTCTATACACCAATAACGAAGCAGCAGAGAGAAATTAAGGAATCAATCCCATTTACAGTTGCACCAAAACCAGTAAGATACCTAGGAATAAACCTAACCAAAGCAGGGAAAGACCTATAGTCTGAAAACTATAAAAGACTGATGAAAGAAACTAAAGAGGACACAAAGAAATGGAAATTAACCCACAGCACTAGGGGCAATTAATCTTTGACAAAGAAGTTTTGAGTTTTAAGGATGTTGCGCTTATTAAAATTTCTTTTTGTATTTATATTTAGATGTTTAAACAACCATTTTTTGCACTTATATCATATAGATATGTCCCTTCATTTTCTTCGAATACCTTTAAAAGTTCTGTTTCTCATGTTAAAGTTTTTACTCATCTAGTATTAAATTTTGCATATGGAGGAGGGTGTTTATGACAATTTTTCATACAGATAGCCTGATGTCCCAGCACTGTTTATTTCACAGTCCATTCTTTCTGCATTGGTTTGTGTGGTACTTCTGTCATATACTAAATTTCATATATATATTCTTGAGACTATTATTCTGTAGCATGTATTGCTTTGTTTGCCTTTCTGTACAGTAGTTTCACCTCATTACTATAGCTTTAAAATAAAGATATGTGGTGGCGAAATTTTACATGAAAAAAATCATCATAAAGTTAAAAGACAAACAGCATATTGAGTGGTATTTATAACAAGAGATAGGACTATGTATATAAAATTTTATCTCTTAAAAAGGAGATCTGAAAGAAAGAAAGCAAAATGTTAACATCTGTTAAAACAGAGTGGTGGGTATGGGCTTCAGCTGTATTATTTCCTGACTTTTCTGCAAGATGGATGTATTTCATAATTTAAAATTCTATAGATAGTGATTATATCACAGCATGTGCTCAGGAATACTAGTTTCCCTTCTACCTACACCAACAGTTTTGTTATTCTTATTTTGTTACACATTTGTAGAGATTTTTCTAATATGCTTAACTTAGAAGGTTTAAAATTTTCACAAAAAAGAATTTTGAGAGGTAAGCAGTACAGAGCTGGTATGACAGTTCCATGATATCATCAGGAACCTAGGCATTTTCTGTCTTTCTATTCTGCTGAACTAGCTTTTGTCCTCAAGATCCCCTAAAGTCCCAGATGACTGCTGGAACCGTGATCTTAATTCCAGAAACAGAAGGGAAGAAGGTTGGAAGGGCTCATCCCTCAGCATGTTAAAGAGATTTCTCAGAACTTCCACCCAGTGGTTCAGATTATATCTTATTGGCCAGAATCTAGTCACATGGTTACATTTTGTGGAAAGGGAGGCTGAAACATGCAGTCTTTTAGCTGGGTATACCGCCCAAGACATGTAACTAAGAAGAAGAAATTTGATATTGGGAAGCCACCAGGAGTCTCTGTCAACAACATAAAAGTTATTGATCTCTGAATTACAGCATTTTCATTATGAGATTCAGAGATTTGAAAAAAGCACGTGAAGCTCCTTCATAAACATGGTACAACACCACATATATTTTACAAGTGCTATCCTCAAATCCAAAGAGGTGTAAACTCAGGGTGCTTCTGTTATTGCATAAACGAAGTCATATTGTATCTTTTTTCAGAGTGAAAAACATGCTCAAAATGTTAGGTTTTATTTTCAAATGCATGGGGAACAAAATGAAGTGCCTGGTAAGAAAATGAAGATGGATGTTAGGAATTTTCAGGTAAGTGGCCTATATTGATGTAGTAATTCTAAACTTTGAGTTATCAAATCATTTTAACAAGATTGTGCTTATTTCAGGTCCATAGAAGTGAAGTAGTGGACAGAAATAAATTTTGTGATCTCTGCAACATGATATTTAGCTCCCCAATTGTTGCTCAGTCTCACTATGTAGGAAAAGTCCATGCTAAAAAATTGAAGCAATTAATGGAGGAGCATGATCAGGCATCTCCATCAGGATTTCAGCCAGAGATGGGTAAGATTACATTCACCAATTTAGCTTCAGTACAGGGTCTCCTGATCATTTTTTTTCCATCTTCGCTATCCATTTTTTTACTGGAGAGACTTTTGCTCTGGAGTAATAACTTGATTCCTCTTCTTCTGCCCAGTTAATCTCTTTCTGTTCTTTGTCATTTAATATGGAGATTATAATTGCTAGCTGAATTTTAAGAAATGTTAAGACCTTTCCCTTTTCATTTATTAAATACAAATGAAAGCAGGTGATTTGTTATGCTGCTATGAAGAAACAACAAAAAGCAGCCTGGACTCTCCATTTTCTAATCAGATCATAAAATCTCACTTAGCTCCTTCTTCTTTTCCTTGCCATCAATCTCATTTTTTCTTCTTTAGTTCTTCCTAGAACATTATCTCACATATGTGTTCACACCAGTATTTTCACTATAATATAGTTATGATGTAGTGTTTTCTGACTCTAACTATAAGCAAAAAAAAATAATGTTACAGAATCTCCTTCTACCCTGATAGTTCACTTCATTCCTCTTATAAATATAAAGTACCATCAACATCATCAATCAGTAATGGGTACTTATTTTATGCTAGATCACAAGGACACACAGAACTATAAAACATTGCCTCTTTCCTCCTTCCAGTGATATTGAGTCATCAGCACATGAGATATCTAACCTAAAGATCTCGCTTCTGGCCTAAGGTGGCAGAGTACACCCTAGAAAACTGAACTTGTATTTTGAAAAATTTGTGCTAGAATAAAAAATGAGATAATTAATCCTCTGTAAAAAATAATATACTACATTCTCACTAGTTTCAACACTTTAGGAATAAGGCATGCGTTGTATGGAAAATTTACCAACATAAATTTCCAACTCATATGTGAGGCCTCACCCTACCTTAAAACATACTGTTTTATAAACATCTAATGAGTCATTGAACACTACATCAGAAACTAATGATGTACTATGCAGTGGCTAACTGAACATAATAAAAAATAAATAAAAGAATACTGTGAATAATAATATAAAAAATTAAACCAGAATTATTTTTAAACTTATTCTAGTCTTTCTAATTTTTGTGTATTTGTTTGTCTTCCTGTCTTCTAAAGAGGGTTGGAATCAATATTCCCTAAAATAGAAAGCATCTTGTAAAGTCTTGTTTTCAGTCCCCCAAACTCATCAATTTAAGCTCATGTGGGATACTAAATGTAAGAACTCTGAAATAACTATAATTGTAGAAACATATAATTTTATAGACTTAAACAACTGCATAAATTTTATTTTGATACAAATACCACAAATCTGGACTGGATAGACTTACTGGGGTACTCAAGAAAGACACCAGCTTAGAAGTTGGTACCATCTGTTTTACCCTCACTAATTTTAAGAACCATCCTTTCATTGATTATTCCAATAAAGATAATTAGCCAATGCCTGATGTTGAATATTCCTTCTTGTACTTATGTTGAAGAAACCTGAAGACAGACTTGTATTCAAATTTCTATTCCCACAGAAAAGTAAATTCTTTTTAACCTGAGTGCCTTTATCCAACAGCACTGTGTGGAAAAAAGCCCAGAGATAGCAATTTTCAAAGAATTCTGAATTCCCCTAATACTTTGTAATGAATGTAGCTCTAATAACTGAATATATGTTGATTACTTCTCATTACAACTATTTCAGCAGGTGTGCCTCTTACTACTTCTGCAGAATCAACTTTTCTGAAGCCCCTTGCTGTCAAGCCTCCTCCAGGTGGGATTAAAGACAAGACTATGCCTTCCTCTTCCAGCAGTGCTTTGGATTTGAACAATCCAAACAAGTATTGCAAGCTCTGTCCTGCTTCCTTTAATAGTCCATTAATGGCCCAACAGCATTATGTTGGGAAAAAACACAAAAGAAATGAAGCTAGAAAGAAGTTTGTAGACAACATAAGAGAGAAACCTCTTCCAGCAAAATCAGATGCAAATGGTAAACAGTAAAAATATCCCAAAACTCTTTCATAGGAAGTTTATATTTTATAAAACATACTGACTTATGTATATATCAGTTTGCTGTAGGTTGATAGTACTGATGGTATTATACAATTTTAGATGAGTAAGGACTTCAGAGTCCATCTAGTTCTGTCTGTTGGTTTTCTAGAAAATGAGACTCAGAAAAGTTTAGATGACATTTATTAATTATAGAATCAAATATAGGTATCCCCATGGTTCCACGTTATATCATAGGTACATAAGGAAGTATTTTTAATTAGTGTTGTGTGCTTACATTATTCAGTCACTAAGTATGGCTTAAGTGTCTCTAGGGTGCTAGGCTAGTCTTTGTTGGGAATACAAATGAGGATATACCATTTTCACTGAAGGAGCAAGTGTATAAAGTTGTTGGGTTTATAACACTTCATTGCAAGAGGCTACAGACATGAATTTTTGTGTACATATTTTTGGTAACTAGAGGAGTGAAACACCATGGTTCAGAAAACCTTCATTGAGGAAGTATATGATTTAGAGTGGTAGAAGTGGGAAGGAGAATTAACAGAAGAGCTAGAAAGAGTGGCAAGAATTCAGGCACAATAAAGATTCTGATCCTGACTGGAATAATCCACTTGCTCTTCTAACCATATTTTTTTTCATTTTTCCCCCCACAGGCACCTTCTCACTACTAGTGTATTTTATTCCTTTTTCATATTCTCCCTTCCATCCACTTCTTTTCCTCCACTTGCTGTTATTTTTCAATTCTTTTCTTACTAGAACTTTCTGCTTCATGTGAAAATGTTCATTTCTCCCACCTGGAAGCCCTATTCTTTGTCATATGTAATTCCTTATGTTCTGGTTCTTCTGTGTCTCTGCTTCTTTTCTGTTTTCTTCGGGGGATTTTTTTAATGCATTACCTAAATGTAGGTGTTCCTGTGGCTCCATTCTTGACCTTATTCTACAAACATGATCTAAGCTGTTTCCCTGATTTCATCTCTTATCTGTATGCTTATGACCTTTCTGTCAAGCTTTGGATTCATATCTCCAACGGGCAGCTACTGCTTTACCTGGATACCTCATATCCATTTCAATTCCACTCAGTTACTCAGAATAGAAACCTGTAGTTAACTGTGAATTCCCCAACACTACCTTCTTTACTTTTTATATCTAATGAAACACCAAGCCGTGACTGTTTTACCTGTTCCCTTATCTCCAGCCCTACTCTTCCCATACTAGCTCAGGCCCTCAACACCTTTCCTAGAGCTTTGCTACTCAAAGTGTGGTTTGTGGCCAGCATCATCAGCATCACTTGGGAGCTTGTTAGAAAAAAGAATTTCAGGCCTCATTGCACACCTACTAAATCAGAAACTGCATTTTGACAAGATGACTAGGTGATTTGTTCTCGCAATAAATTTTGAGAAGCATTGTTCTAGAATATTGCCACAGCCTCCTAACCACTCTCCCTACCATCAGTTTTGTCTCTCCAAATCTACCCTCAATTTAACCATGAGAGTGTTTCACCTAAAGTACACATCTTTCCATGTCACTCCCTACTTTAAAATCCTCGCTTGATTCTCCTTTTTCTGGGGATAAAAATCTAAGCTTCACAGCTCTTTATCATCTTTCCCTGCATACGTTCTCCAGGCTTATCCCCTGCTACTTCCTGCCATATCTGTATAGGTCAGAACCAACAAACTGCTTATGGTTTCCAGAAACCATTACCGTATTTCTTGTTTCTGTGCCCTTTTTCATGCTGCCATTTTACCTGAAACATCTCCATGTTCCTCTTCTTTATCTAATTCCTACTCATTCTTTAACATACTACTTCCTGGGAAGCCTTTTCTGTTCCTTCAAGACTTATCTTCTGTGCTTCCTTAACCTGCATGCATAATTTTCTCTCCATGTGTCTTTATCTCCTACTAGAATGTGTAAGGTCTTTGAGGAAAGGGATTTCACCTAACTCTAATGTATTTCCAGTGCTAGCGATAGAAACTGGCACAGAGTAGGCCTCCCTCAATAGCAATTAGTTTAATATAGAATCAGTGAAGTACTAATCTTGATATATTGAATGCTAACCCTGCATTTATACTATTTAAGTTTCCCAATTAATGTGATTCAACATATCCCAAAAAGTTATATAGAGATCCATGTTTTTATCTAGGAATTTGAAGAATGTTGATTTAGGCAAAAGTAGAAATAAAAGTGGTAGGGTTTCAGAACACTGAAAAGAAATAAAATGAAAAAAAAAGTGGTAGAGCTAAAAGTAGTAGATGTTTGGAGAAATGACAAGCTTTAACTTGTTAGGGTATTTTTCCTATTGCTAGGGTGAGGATATCTTAAATAAGTACCTTCTAGTTTAAAGGCCAGCATTAGGTAAAATTGGAACTGAGTCAGCTATGAGAAGTGTATATAGCCTGGTCACAACTAAAGGGAGAGTCATGTTAGCATTCTGAAGTTTCAAGATTATTAGAATAAGGGAAGGATATTGGTGAAATTTTCATCTGGCCAGGGAGGAAGGCTGACCATTAGCATAATAGAGCTCAAAGAACAAATTTCCAGCCCTGCTTTTGACTGTTCCATTTTAAGAACAGTAAACATTTGAGGATTAAAAAATAGCTAGAGAATTTAAATTAGCTAATGAGAATTTCAAAGAACAGAACAGCAGAAGCCCATATTATAAGCAAGCAAGTGGTAAGACAGAAACAGTTTGATATATGACACTTTGACTTTTTCATTCATCAGCCCATCTTCTCCCTTCTTTCTGTCTCTGCCTTTTTTTTCCATCTGTTGTGTTTATATATGTTCCTACTATACCTAATCTCTGTCTGTCTTCATCATTCTCACTGCTTTCTTCATGTCCCTCATCCAGCCCAGATCTTATTAGCACAGGAATGGCTACCATAACGATATGGAACTAAAGTATGTATGTATTTTTTATTTATTGTATTTGTTTTGTTTATCTTACTAATTTCTAGCTTCATTATTGCACTTAGATATCTCACCTTCACCTGTAACTCAAACATACCTAAAATCGAATTAATAATCTTCTCTAAAACCAACTTAAATTTCCCAAGATTCCTGTCTTTGCCTGTTGTACCATTTCTTAGTTACCTGCATTTGAATCTTTGAGGGCATCTTCAACTACTTTATTTTCCTCTATCTTGCCCATCAACAAGTCTTATCAAGTCTTATTAGAACTATTTTTCCTTTCCATTACATTTCCACTATCATCATTTCACACTTCAATCCTGTAACAACCTCCTGGAGGGCCTTACATATACCTCATTGTTACTCTCTTGTTCTTCAGTACCAAGATTTCAACCCTGGATCAGTTCCACAGTCCCCATTTTCTACTTTTACATTCAGGATACTGTTGAAAATTTTGTAAAACTAGAGACTGGGTACCTTGATAGAGTCTTGGAATCCCATCTCTGTGGACTTATCGTCCTGTTTCCTTTACTTTTCCCTTCACTTTCCTCTCAGCAATGATTTTAAAACCCACACCATTGTCCAGGACTCTCTTCCACTCTTCTACGCTTCCCCCCTCACACCTTTCAGATAAACTTATCTCCCACATTCAATCAGTCACCAAGTTTTGCCAGTTTTTTCTTTTTTAGTTTTTCCAGTTTTGATGGTATATTTCACCAATCTCCCTGCTCCTGCCTATCCCTACTGTGTTCTACCTCATGCCCTCCTTATCTCTTGCCTTGTCTAGTTATTTACATACATGTGGTCTCCTTACTTTGAGGCTTGTTCCTCTCAAATTTATCCTCCATATTGCAGCTACAGGAGAGACTTCTCTAAAACACACAGCTGACCATGTCACTTACTGCTTGAAGCATTTCAAGGTTTCCAAATTCACAGGATAAAAAGTCTAGGCTCCTTAGCATAACACTTACATCTCTCTGACCTGACACCCTTTTGCCTTTCCCATATTGTCCTGTTATATTTTATTCTACAACAATTCCAAATTTTAAGAAGTTCTTAAAACACTTCTATGTTTCTATCGTGCTAGTCCATCTCCATACAATACTATTCTCAACTTTTTTCAACAAGATAACTGTTGTTCATCCTTCCAAGTTAACTAACGCATCATCTCTTCCAGTAGCCTTCTTCAGACCCCCATACTGTGCTAAGTGCCTCTGCTTCTTTGAGCTCCCATACCCCCTAAGCATACCTCTTACCTTTTACCAAATGAGATTGAAATCCTTTATTTATATGTTTCTCACTTGCATTTGTGAGCAACCTGCCCATTTTATTCATCTGTACCCGTAGAATCTAGCGTGATGTTTGGTGCCACATAGGTGCTTAGTGTTTTTTGAACAGATTATTTGAAGTCAACACATCATGCTCATTTCTGTCTCTCCCATATCTGATACTGTTTTCATCCCCTGGAATGCCCTTATCTGCCTTCCTTATAATTCAAATCCTTCTTATCCTCCCAGATCCACCATAACTTCCCTCACTTGTCTGGCTGCTGATATTCTCCCCCTCCTCTGATTCCTCATAGATTTCACTGTTCATTGAGAGTTGTGCTAATTATAGCCCGTTAAATGAGTTAGCCTCCTTAGACAAAAGATTATATTTTACCCTGCAATATCCATCTTAGCACTTTATATGGTAATAAGTACAGTTTTTTTCATTATTTGCTAATTGTTTATTGAAAGGCAGTGTCATATAGAAGGATAAACATAGATTGAAAGATATGTTTGAAGTCACTTACCCAGTTGTACCTCAGATTCCTGAGGTGTAAAGTGAAAATAAGGCTACTTCACAGGATTTTCAAAGGATGAAATGAAACAGCACAGTACCCATCACAGAATAGGTGCTTAACAAATGTTACCTTTTTTTTGAAATGTTTGTTCTCCTGTTGTAATTTAAAAACAGGTAAATTAGACTTTTTCTACTTTTCTTCATAAAGTAAATTCACATAAGCTGTACTTTTCTTTATATTAGGCTCTCAATTGGTTATTTTCCATTTAAGCTATTAGACCAATGGTTCTCACCTTGACTACATGTTAGAATTATGCAAGGAACTTTTAGAAATCTCAGTGCTCAGGCCATCCCACAAATCAATTAAATTAGAATCCCTAGGACCTACACATTAGTGTTTTGTTTTCTGTTTTTTAACTCCCTAACTGATTAGGATATAGAGCTAAGATTGAGAACCACAACAGTAGACTATAAAGATAGGTACTTCCCCAATCTGTGCTTTGAAAACAAAGGTCTCAGTCTGGGGAGTTATAAGATAGATCTGTGATTAGGAGAAAAATGGGCACCACAGGTGTTTGGTTATGGGAAATTCTGAAAGGTATGAGATTTGAAGAAGCTTGAGTTTCTGAATGAAGTCAGAAATAAGGAATCCTAGCAGAGCTGAGGGCAGCAGAGCTGGATAGGGACAAGGAGCAGACCAAGATGGAAGAATAGAAAGTATAAGAAATAGAATAGATTAAAGAGATTTAGAGTATACTTACCTTGGTGAGCATTAAGTAATGTATAAAATTGTTGACCTGGAACTAATGTAACACTATATATTAATTATATTTCAATTAAAAAAGGAAAAGATAAACATAATGGAGGCAGGTTACAGAAGGATTAAACCAGGAATTTTGATCTTGGAGCCAATAAATAGGCTTCATATCTTCAGAGAAAGTGTTTACACCATTTTTATATATTATTTTCTGAGATGTCTATATCTAGAAAAAGATAAAGAATATCAGTGTATGAAAAAGACAAGAGCTAAGGTTATAGTAATCAGACCACAGAGTTCCAGAACTGCCTCTGGACCTTTCATATGTGACCTGCAGCTTCTCTAAACCCATATATTACCTATATTATAATCTTCTGATATAATTTGTAAAAAAAAAAAAAAAAGAGGAACTGAGGAGAATATTATGTATACTGTATACTTTATAAGCACTAAACAAATATGTAAAACCCCTAAAATCTAACCTGAGTTTATAATCATAATGAAGATCATTGGCTCAATATTAGCGCAATGGTGCTCAATGGCTGTATAAAAAAATCATCTAAGAATGCTTTCAAAAAGTAAGAAAGCCTGGTTCCACTCCTAGAGATTCTGATTTAAACGGTCTGATGTGGAGCTGTAACATGAATATTTTTAGGTTTCCACATGGTTCTAATATGTAGCTAGCATTGAGAACCACTAACCTAGAGGAAATCAGGATTCCTGCTTATCTTGCATAATTTCGGTGCTCTCGAAATGTATGGTGTTGGCCAAGCAAATCTGAATGTTAATTTTTGCACTTGTTAAATAAGGATATTAATAATTTTTTGAAAAGTTTGTTGTGAGCATGCATAGTCCTGGCTTTAGACCTTGGCTTTGCAGGAAGTCCAGCATCTTCACGGTAGATAAACCTCAAATCAGGAACTGACTGGACCACAAACAAACTTGGCAAACACTGATAAATAACCAAAGAACAAGAAAGGCATTCCCTTAGTGTATTTCCCACACATTCTCTAAGAATAATTACCTGAGCTATTGTTAAAATACAAATTCCCTCTCATAGAGACAGTGTATCATGTTCTCCAGGGGAAGGAACTGGGGGTCTATATTTAAGTAATACTCCAAGTAATTCTTAGCAGAGAAGTCTGGGAAACACTGTCACTTAAGTTAATACACTGTCATTCTGGTATTGATTTATGGTAGGAGGAGATAAATATTTTTTCAGTCCTCAAGGTTTTTAAAACTTGGATCTATCACCCAGGTATCCCTTTTTTAGGATCAAATAATATGGGAAACCAAATTAAATCTGTAAATGATTTGGTGAGCATGAAATCAGAGCACTGGCAGAGAGGATAGTTATGAGGAGTCATTCATTCAGTCTTTGGCATAACCTGCTGAGTTCTCCTGGGCCCACTAGAGTATCTGTCAATTGTAAGCAGACTCCTCGTGTTCTTCCATATTATTGTATTTCTTTCCCCTTGACAATATTCTCTTGTTTCTATGAATGATCTTTGCTTGGACAAAGCCAGTACACTTGATAATAATTAATTTAGCATCCTTTGGATGATTAAATTGCTCTTTGATTTAAAAGATGACCTCTCTTGACCCTAAAATTACTGCAGCCACCAATTTGTTGCCTCTTCTTTAGCGTGGGATTATTTCATATTTAGCTTATGAAATTTATTAACTTGCTACTTCTAACCAAAGAGGAAGTGGAAGAATAATGAAGTTAAGAAAATAAAGATTAATTTATCCCCTGCTTTCAATTCTACCTAAGAAGCAGAATAGAAAGGTAGCTGATATAGCTATAGTTCTTGACTCTTTTGAAGTGGTAACTAGTAGTTTTGTTTTAGAATCTTGCTTTCAGCTTTTATCCTGAGAGTGGGGCTCACTGAACCTCTCTCCTTTCTAAAATCTGTCTGTGGAAATTACTTTCGATAAACTAATGCACTACAGTGATTTCAGGTAAGAGAGTAAAAATTTGCTTTTGTTTAATCTTTTGGGACCTTTCAGGTTTTTGTTGGGCAGAAAAAGAATTAGGAGCAAGCAGAAAGGTTGGTTAAGGGATTAAGAGATTGGGCGTACTAAATTTGAAGTGCCTGCTGCACTTTGATGTAGAAACAATAGGCAGGCAGATAGCAGTTTCTTAAGAAAGAGTCCAAGCCTAGAGAAGCAATGTGATGTAGTGTAAAGAATTCTGGGCTCTAAATTAAGAAGTATGAGCACCGAGAGGTTATCTCTATTACTAACTGGCTCCTTGAGTTTGACCAAGTCATTTGACCTCTCTGGACCTTACCTTCAAATTGGGAAAGTTCAGTAGATAATCTCAGTAAATTCCTGTCCAGTTCTGTGATTCTAAATGTGTCTACATTGATCTGCTTAACTTGGACTCTCTATTTTTTCAGCATTTAGTATGAGAACCTACGTTTGTCATATTTGTAATATCACCTTTACATCTTTAGAAATGTTCCGGTCCCATATGCAAGGAAGCGAACACCAAATTAAGTAAGTATTTTTTTTTTTTACCAAAATGCTCCTGTGACAACAAAGGGCAGAGCTTCTGTCAAGTACCCTTGCATGTATTTTACAAACTTTCTAGGCATTCATTTCCCTATGAGTGGATACTGCTATAGGTGATGGCATTTGTAGGTGATAGTATTTGATACTGCTAAAAGTGATGGTATTTAAATCCCCTAGGGACTTTCCTAGTCAAGATAGTATACTGGCAGAGCTGGGTAATTGGCACCCCTGCTAACCAGACAGCATTGTCCTTTTCTGGAGAAATGCTAAAGGATCATTCTCATTGAGCCATACAAACTCAAATGAGTCTTGGAAGGTTGCTTAGTTTCAGGAGATTCAGTGATCTGGTCATCATCCTTCTAGCAAGGTACAGTGGTTAAGAACAAAGGTCTTGCTGTTGGACATATCTGGATTGGAATATCAGATCTGTGTTTCTAACAAGCATATGACTTTCGACAGCTCCAATATGAAGTGGCTGTAATGAAATGTTAAAAATTTAAAAAAATTTTAAGAAAGAAATGTTAAAAATATTTGTAAGGTGCCTGGCCTGACATATAATAGGAGCTCAATAAATATTTATTCCATTCTATTTGATTGTTTTAAGGAGAGGATTAAGTGGACAATTAGGGATTGGATAAGTCAAGTAGCAGGACAGAGGGGCACTTAACTATTGTATTTTTTGTTTGTTGCTTTAAAAATCAAACCATAGTGTTTCTGTTACATTATTTTATTCTGGTAAAAAATATTTCTACTTTGAGTCTGAATACTTAGGAGCTAAATTGTCTGATTAATCTTCATTTAGACTCTTTTTTTTGAATCTCAGAGTTCCAGAATAAATATCCACTATATTTGTAGATCTATACAAGAAGCTAATTAAAACTTCTAAAACAATGTGACATTCAGATCAGACCATTTGGGGGCATTAAATATTATTGACCCTTTTCCACATATCCCAACATGCCTTACATTTTAAGTACTAAGACAGTAGCAGCTATGTCTACATCTTTGTACCCATCTTCCCTTTTATCTCAGCCCTTTTTTTGTGTGTAAAAAATCATGAGGTACATGGGAAGTATCTGACTGTCCCTGCTTGCTGCTTCTTTTTGGTGTAAAAAGTGATGATTTATAGCTTTTATATTGCAGTAGGTTTTTAAAAATTTGCTTGGGCTTTTGTTGTTTTTGTTTTTCCAAACTAATCTTTTGGAAAGCAAAGAAAATATTCAGAATAAAATAACCTAGTAACAATAACTTTCTGCTGTCTTCTTTGCAGAGAATCCATTGTTACCAATCCAGTGAAGAATTCGAAGACACGAGACTCTTCCCAAGATGAATGTGCAGATTACATCCAAGTGCAGAAAGCCAGAGGACTGGAATCCAAGACTTGTTTCAGAAAGATGGAAAGGGGTTCTTTGGAAACCCGTGGGTACAGGGAAGTAGTTGATTCCAGATCCAGACATAGAATGTTTGAACAAAGACTCCCATGTGAGTCTTTCCGCACATACCCAGGATCATATAATATTTCACAAACAGGAGAAAACCAGTTACCTCATTGTTCACCAGCTCATTCAAAGAAGACCTATGATTCTTTCCAAGATGAACTAGAAGATTACATCAAAGTGCAGAAAGCCAGAGGACTAGATCCAAAGATTTGTTTCAGAAAAAAAAGAGAGAACTCTGTGGAAACCCGTAGGTACAGAGAAGTTGATTCTGGACCCAGACAAAGAATGTTTGAGCCAAGATTTTCACTTGAGACTTCTCATACCTACCAACAGCCATATAATATTTCACCAGTAGAAAGCCAGTTACATCACCGGTTACCAGCTCGTTCAAAGAGGACTTACGATTCTTTCCAAGATGAACTTGAAGATTACATCAAAGTGCAGAAAGCCAGAGGATTAGAGCCAAAGACTTGTTTTAGAAAGATTAGTGATAGCTCTACAGAAACCCGTAAGTACAAAGAAATGGTTGATTCCAAACATAGAATGTTTGAGCAAAAACTCCCATTGGAGGCTTCCCAGACCTATACAGGGTCATACAGTATTTCACAAGCAGTAGAAAACCAGTTACCTCATTGCTTGCCAACTAATGACAGCAAACAAAGAGTAGACTCTATGACCTCTTGTCAGCCCATCAGAGACTATTTCTCAGAAAAACCAGTACCCCTTAGCCTTAGTCAGCAAGAAAATAACTCTGGCCCATACAGTGTAGAATCTGAAGTTTACAAGCACCTCTCTTCAGAAAACAGTACCAGTGACCATCAAGCAGGTCATAAACGGAGACATCAGAAGAGAAGAAGGCACCTGGAGGAAGGCGAAGAAAGGCCAGAGAAAGAGCAGTCCAAGCATAAAAGGAAAAAGAGTTGTGGGGATACTGATCTAGACAAGGACAAGAGCATCCGACAAAGGAAAAGAGAGAGTGATAAAGTCAGTGTCAGTTCAGGAAAGCTTAAACATCGGAAAAAAAAAAAAAGCCATGGTGTACCTACTGAGAAAGAAGAACGTAAGCACAAGAAAGAGAAAAAGAAATCTGTTGAAGAAAAGACAGAAGAGGAAATGCTTTGGGATGAATCTATTCTTGGATTTTGAGCTTTTAGTTTTGTTTACCCAAAGATTAATAGAAGAAATATCTAAGAATATGGATTTAGACAAACAGGAACATCTAGTAAAGAGAAGGAGCAGTGGATACAGTCAGTATCAGTTTAGGAAAGCTTAGTTTTTGTGTGTGTAAATTGGAATTGAATTGAAAGAAGAAACAAGCTTAAACCTACCCTCTGAGAAAGAACATAAGAAAAACATAAAAACACAACAAAAACAAGAGAAAAGGAAACCTGTTGAAGAAAAGACCAGAGTCAGTGTTTTGGGAGGAGTCTGTTTTAGGAATTTGAACATTTCATTTTATTTGCCTAAGGATGAATTGAAGGAATCAGTTTATAAAATGGATTTAGACAAAAAACAAAAACATCCAATGAAGAAGAGAAGAGGTGAATATGGCCATTGTCAATTCAGGAAAGCTTAGTTTGGGGGCAGGGTGTAAAAACTGGAAATGAATTGAAAGAAGAAACCTAGCCTCTGAGAAAGAACAACATACCAACACAAGAACAGAAAAGAAAAGGATACCTGTTGAAGAAAGATGGTGCTTTGGGATGAGTCTGCTCTTGGATTTTGAACTGTTTTTAGTTTTTACCCTTAAGGTTGAGTTGAAGAAATAAATTGAAGAGCTTGGTTTCATGAAATTGTTATTTGAATTTTCCTAAGTGAACAGTTAACTTTAACCTCTAACAAAAGCCAAGTGAAGTAAAAGTATTCAATTTGCCTTGTCCTCAAGGTACTTTTCCTCATTTTCTTAAAAGAAAAATTACGTTTCTTACATATAATGTAATTTTGTTTAATGAGGTTGTCCCTACTTCTGTTCATCAAATTGCTGTGGTGGTGAATTACTTACCCATGGGAGATAATTTATTTTAAATGAGAGAACTACCAGGCATTACAGAATCCATTCCTTGTTTAGGTTTGTGTTAGTGTTGTTGATATTTTATTGTTGTTGTTGTGTGTCTATTTGTTTCTTGGTTTTCTTCAAGAAAAATGTATGAAGCGACTTAGACCAATTTTTTTTTGTTAAATATAATTTGCAGTGTATTTTTGTATTTTCTAAATCTGAAAGTGAAAATGGAAGTCTATAGTAAGTTTAGATGATATATAGTTTTAAAAAGCTCTCAAAAAGTACTGATACAAAATCAGTCTATATTCTGCAAATGTTTATATTATAATAAAGTGTTTTAATTTCTACATATTGTTTTGGGTAACCAATCATTTGCCAGCCAAAGATGATTTTATTTGGGGAATGAGAGGAGAAACAATTATGCAGTTTGCACCTCTTACGAGATCACAATGTGAGATTGTAATAATTTCATTTATTTCACATCTTGCTTAGGAGAAGCAGACTTGAGTTCAGTTTTAAGTTAAAAAATTCGACCAACTAAATAATTTGAAACTGAAAAAGGAATAATTTCCCAAGTGGGAGAGGGCTGTGAGAGTACATTACCTTTAAATTGTTTCATCGTGATTTTTTTTTTACACTGGTGCTCCCTTCTTTTATGATTGGCACCTCCTGTAAATATTGAAAATCACCATGGTACAGTAGAAAGAGTAATACTGGGAGTCAAAATCCCAGGATTCTGGTCTCAGTTGTACCATCAAGTTGCCATGTGACTTTATGGGAATATTATCAGAATCCAACATGGAGTCATCAGGAATAGGAAGAATAGGCTATAGTATTCCCTTGATGTGTTAATCTTATCAAAAAGGTAAATAAATTTAGACGGTAATGTATCTGCATGTAGCCAACACATTTAATAGTCCTTTTTCCTTAAGATTTTGTTGAAATGGTAAATGTGAGCCAAAGCATAATATGATTGATTGGGTTTATGCCAGGTTGGTATAGTCTGAAAGGGAGTTAGATAGCTCTCAAATTAACTTTTCTTCCACAAGACTTTGGTTGGTATAAGATTATTTGGTGCTACACTACTACTTTTTTTTTTCACCATAACAGTATCCATTATTTTTGCACCACACCCAGTGCTCCATGCAATCCGTGTCCTCTATAATACCCACCACCTGGTTCTCTTTTTAACACATCTGGTATAGTGGTGAAAGGAGAGGGGAAAGAACCACAGCAGAGCAAATAGACTGTGAATTAGCAAATAGACTGTGAATTAGCTACACGAATGGCAAGATCTTTTTCTGAATTTGGCAAAAAAAATGCAGCTCTTTGGTGAGTGCTGTGAAGTGTGTAAACCTGGTGATTCACAGACCTGTACCCCTGGGGATAAAAATATATGTTTATAAAAAATAAAAAATTAAAAAAAAAATAATAATAATTACAGGAAAAAAAAATGCAGCTCTTTTCCACAGAGAACGCAAGACAAGATTATTGAATTGTAAGCATTTTTAGAATTGGTGAATTATTTTGCAGAAGTCCCATTTTTTATGGAAGGGTGGAGGGTAGAAATTCAAAACTATACATCATCAGAATATTCACTAAGACACCAAATTGCTCTGATCTTTTCCAAATAACTTAAATAGATCAATGATTTATTAAAATTAGCAGCACACAATTTCATCAACATTGTGTAAATCATAAAAATTTTAACATTAAAATCATTTAAATTATGTGGGGTGGCAAGTTTGGAGAGGGAAAAGTGTGTGCTGTTGACTACATTCTTGGGAAAGTTACCAGGGACTTGCTCTAGAAATTGGTTTTGAAAATGTCTAGGACAAAAACCGTTTTGACAAAAATAAAGTTTAGGGGCACCTGGGTGGCTCAGTTGTTGGACCTCTGCCTTTGGCTCAGGTCATGATCCCAGGGTTCTAGGATTGGGCTCCCTGCTCAGTGGAGAGCCTGCTTCTCCCTCTCCCTCTGCCTGCTGCTTCCCCTACTTGTGTGCTCACTCATGCTCCCTCTCTGTCAAGTAAAATAAAATCTAAAAAAAAAAAAAAAACCTTTATGTTAACTCTATCATAAAATTAGTTTTCTATTAACCAAAAAGTATTTTCTGGTTGAAGCTGGGGACAAAGACCTGGAGCCTGACTTTGGCAAATTTGTTCTGCTCTTAACTTCTGCCTCTCAGCACTGAGAGGTGACAATATAAATCAAGATATTTAAATATATATGCAGGTCCCCAAATCATCTCTACTTCTGGAGTTGAGGCTGAATCTAGCAAGATGAAATTTAGTAGTGTTACTATTAATGTTTTTGGCTGTAGAAGACAATACGAAAATATATTTCAGGGGGCATAGTTTTAAGATATTACATGTGAAAATGTTGAGATTTTTATTACATGCTTAGTCTGAAAGACTAATGCGCTCATCTAGACATAAGATCACTTATGATGTAAGACAAATAGTGTTCACACAAGTAAATTAATAACACCTAGCTTCATAGGTATATACTCAATAGAAGATGGGGGGCAAATTTGGGCTGAATTTGGAAAATAGTTTTCAAAAATTGCAGCTTTAGGGGAAAAATGGAATTGACCATCTTGTCATATGCAAGTCTTAAACAAATTATAAGAGCTGTCAGCATTGAGCCAGGAAGGAACCTGGGGGAAAAAATGAAAAGCATAGGTTCTATTCCACAAAGAGCACTCTAACAGGGTAAATGGACCAATAAATAGGAAATTGCAGTATAAATTTGATAAAGTCTACAATATGAGCGCTGAAGGATGCTGTGGTTAGGTAACAAGCTTAATGGACTGGGAAGTGGGCATTCAGGAAAGACTTCCCAAAGGAAGTGATACCTAAGCAAAACTTTTCCTCTCCGTTCAAAGTCATTTCTTTGCTACATCCACTTGGCTATCTAATAGGTACTTCAAACAATATAGGTAGCTACACTGAGTGCCTCCTTCTGCCATTACCAACCATTCACCTCTCGGTTTCCCCCATTTCTGTAAAACTGTCCCAGTTGTTCAAGCCAAAAACTATTTTTGAGAACCTCTTCACTTTTACATTAGTCTGTAAACAATTCTCCTTGATCATATCACCAAAATATCTCTCTTGATGTTCAATTCTCTTCATTGTCACTGCCACCACTCCAAACTGAAATATAATCTCTTGATCAAACTAGAAAAGTAGGTTTGAGAACAACTGAAACATTCAAAGAAGCCATCAGAGGTTCTGAATTACAGATGAGTGGGGAAAAGCTACATAGAATCAGTGAGAGATCAAGGAGTGTTGTGGTGAACTAGGCCCATAAGGATTTCAGAACTATTCATCATAGTATTTCCTACAGAACAAACCCACACACACAAAGAAAACTGTTAGTTTCAGAAATCAAATGGAACAAGACAGAAATGCTGTGGGTAAGGAGAAAGGAAAATTCAAATAGTAGTGGATAGGGAAAGAATCCAGAGAAAGAAGTTCCCAGGAAGTATTATGAACAGCAAAATAAACTTCTGAAGGTAAGAGTAGCAACTTAGAAAGCCAGATCTAGTAGAAAATGAACACAACAGAAAAATGCAGACACAAATTAAATGAAAACTAACCTAACCTAGTGTTTTAAAATAAGCTGAAATAAAGAAAACGTTCATGAGCTTTGATACAGAACATAAATTCAGAAATAGAACCCAGAAATAGATAACAGAAAGATTTAAAACAAAACCTGACAGAACTAAGTAAATAAATGTAAAACCAATTGGAAATTAAACTGCCAAGAATACAAGAGAGAAGAGACACTATGTTAAAGATAGGGAAATAAAGAATAGAAAAAGGAAAATAAAGGCAAGTTTTTGAAAATTATATAGATTGATAGAACAAATAAAGGACTGCCAATAGGAGACAAATTTGTTGCAATGGAACTGTGTTTGTGCTGCCCCAAATCACCCCTGCCCCCTGTCCCACTATCTCAGGACAAAGACACTCATTTCCCCAACTTTTAGGGAATTGCCCTTGTCTGAAGGGAACAGTACCTTTTAAGATCATGCCCTCTCCTGGGGACAACCTGCATCCTTTAGTGAGATAATGTAGATGTATACAAAGGCCAAGATCTCCTGTTTCAAATTTGGGCACCTCTAAAAGGCCATCTTAGTTCCAGAACTCCGCATGGGATCAGACAAAACCTTTGTTGTAATTATACCACAGTTCAATTTTTCTGCTAATCCTGCTTCCCTTACTACCTCACAGCGTTGTTCTTTTGAACATGCCCCTATAAACTATCTACAAAATCTTTGTTTCATCATTATTTCCCCCCAAAACCTTACCTAAGACAGGTGGTATCAGGAAACAGACTCCAAAAATGGGATTTGCGGAGCAGGAAGTGAGGATCCTGTCATTCATGGCAGTTGGTAAAATACTGGTAGAAAGTAGTCCACGGTGTGCTACAGCAGTACAATTGTTAAAATTTTCACCAGGTATACTAGTGAAAAGGAAGGTATGTGCAAATATACAAGCAGTTGAGAGGATTGGGGCAAACAGCAATTATATAGAATCCACTGGCTCTTGCTGAGTGACATTCACATATTGGAGAGAGAAAATGAAAGGCTTAGAGAATTAATTACCAATTTAAAGCAAAATATAAAAGTCCAAAGACATCTTTAATAGCATATAAAGGGATTTCCAGCTCTAACTTGAAGTCTCATCTCCCATGGGTCTTCTATCTTGAAAAGGTGGACCAATTCTAAGATTGTCAGAAAATAAACAGATTGCCCAGTTAAATTTGAATTTCAGAAAAAGAGCTATTTTTGAGTATAAATATGTCCAATGCAGTATTTGGGACACAAATACACTAAAACAAAATTCCACCATTAATCTGAACTTCAAATATAATGGAATTTTTAATATTTTTTTATTTTTTTATATTGTATTTCTTTTTTTAATTTATTTTTTATTTATTTTCAGCATAACAGTATTCATTGTTTTTGTAC
Organism: Mustela nigripes; assembly: GCF_022355385.1. Lineage (NCBI taxonomy): Eukaryota > Metazoa > Chordata > Mammalia > Carnivora > Mustelidae > Mustela > Mustela nigripes. Next base: position 45,086,613 of record NC_081575.1, read on the forward strand.
CACACCCAGTGCTCCATGCAATCCGTGCCCTCTATAATACCCACCACCTGGTACCCCAACCTCCCAACCCCCACCCCTTTAAAACCCTCAGATTGTTTTTCAGAGTCCATAGTCTCTCATGATTCACCTCCCCTTCCAATTTACCCCAACTCCCTTCTCCTCTCTAACTCCCCATGTCCTCCATGCTATTTGTTATGCTCCACAAATAAGTAAAACCATATAATATAATTGACTCTCTCTGCTTGACTTATTTCACTCAGCATAATCTCTTCCAGTCCCGTCCATGTTGATACAAAAATTGAGTATTCATCCTTTCTGATGGAGGCATACTACTCCATAGTGTATATGGACCACATCTTCCTTATCCATTCATCCGTTGAAGGGCATCTTGGTTCTTTCCACAGTTTGCTGACCGTGGCCATTGCTGCTATAAACATTGGGGCCCCTCTATTCACTACATCTGTATCTTTGGGGTAAATAGCCAGTACTGCAATTACAGGGTCATAGGGAAGCTCTATTTTTGCTTGAGGAATCTCCACACTGTTCTCCAAAGAGGCTGCACCAACTTGCATTCCCACCAAAAGTGGAAGAGAGTTCCCCTTTCTCCACATCCTCTCCAACACATGCTGTTTTCTGTCTTGCTAATTTTGGCCATTCTAACTGGTGTAAGGTGATATCTCAATGTGGTTTTAATTTGAATCTCCCTGATGGCTAGTGATGATGAACATTTTTTCATGTGTCTGATAGCCATTTGTATGTCTTCATTGGAGAAGTGTCTGTTCATATGTTCTTCCTATTTTTTTATATGATTGTCTGTTTTGTGTGTGTTGAGTTTCAGGAGTTTAACTTTATAGATCCTGGATATCAACCTTTTTTCTATACTGTCATTTGCAAATATCTTCTCCCATTCTGTGGATTGCCTCTTTGTTTTGTTGACTGTTTCCTTTGCTGTGCAGAAGCTTTTGATTTTGATGAAGTCCCAAAATTTTATTTTAGCTTTTGTTTCCCTTGTCTTTGGAGACATATCTTGAAAGAAGTTGCTGTGGCTGATATAGAAGAGATTACGGCCTATGTTCTCCTCTAGGATTCTAATGGATTCCTGTCTCACGTTGAGGTATTTTATCCATTTCGAGTTTATATTTGTGTACAGTGTAAGAGAATGGTCGAGTTTCATTCTTCTACATATAGCGGCCCTGTTTTCCCAGCACCATTTATTGAAGAGACTGTCTTTTTTCCACTGGATATTTTTTCCTGCTTTGTTGAAGATTAATTGACCATAGAGTTGAGGGTCCATATCTGGGCTCTCTACTCTGTTCCACTGGTCTATGTGTCTGTTTTTATGCCAGTACCATGCTGTCTTGGTGATCACAGCTTTATAGTAAAGCTTGAAATCAGATAGCGTGATGTCCCCAGTTTTATTTTGGTTATTCAACATTTCCTTAGCGATTTAGGGTCTCTTCTGATTCCATACAAATTTTTGGATTATTTGCTCCAGCTCTTTGAAGAATACCGGTGGAAATTTTATCAGAATGGCATTAAAAGTATAGATTGCTCTAGGCCTTATAGACATTTTACCAATGTTTATTCTTCCGATCCAAGAGCATGGAATGGTCTTCCTTGTTTTTGTGTCTTCTTCAATTTATTTCATGAGTGTTCTGTAGTTCCTCAAATACAGAATCTTTACCTCTTTGTTTAGGTTTATTCCGAGGTGTCTTATGGTTCTTCGTGCTATAGTAAATAGAATCGATTTTCTAATTTCCCTTTCTGTATTTTCATTGTTAGTGTGTAAGAAAGCCACTGATTTCTGTACATTGACTTTGTATCCTGCCACATTACTGAATTGCTGTATGAGTTTTAGTAGTTTGGGGGTGGAGTCTTTTGGGTTTTCCATATAAAGTATCAGGTCATTCGTGAAGAGAGAGAGTTTGACTTCTTCATTGCCAATTTGAATACCTTTTATTTCTCTTTGTTGTCTGATTGCCGTTGCTAGGACTTCTAATACTATATTGAGCAAGAGTGGTGAGAGTGGGCATCCTTGTCGTGTTCCCGATCTCAAAGGGGAGGCTGCAAGCTTTTTACCATTGAGGATGATATTTGCTGAGCGTCTTTCATAGATAGATTTGATGAAGTTCAGGAATCTTCCCTCTATCCCTAGATTTTGAAGCGTTTTAATCAGGAACGAATGCTGGATTTGTCAATGAATTTTCTGCATGGATTGAGAGGTCCATGTGGTTCTTCTCTCTTCTCTTATTAATTGGTTCTATCACATTGATTGATTTGCAAATGTTGAACCATCCTTGTAGCCCAGGGATGAATCCCACCTGATCATGGTGGATAATCTTTTTAATGGGCTGTTGGATCCTGTTGGCTAGGATCTTGTTGAGAATCTTAGCATCCATATTCATCAGTAATATTGGTCTGAAATTCTCCTTTTTGGTAGGGACTTTGCCTGGTTTGGAGATCAGGGTAATTCTGGCTTCATAGATAGAGTCTGGAAGTTTTCCTTCTGCTTCAATTTTTTGAAACAACTTCAGGAGAATAGGTGTTATTTCTTCTTTGAAAGTTTGGTAGAATTCCCCAGGGAATCCGTCAGGTCCTGGGCTCCTGTTGTTTGGGAGGTTTTTGATCACTGCTTCAATCTCGTTAATAGATATCGGTCTATTCAGGTTGCCGATTTCTTCCTTGTTCAATTTTGGGAGTTTACAGTTTTCCAGGAATGCATCCATTTCATCAAGGTTGCTAAACTTATTGGCCTATAACTGTTGATAGTAACTTGTGATGATTATTTCTGCTTCCTGGTGTTAGTTGTGATCTCTCCCTTTTCATTCAAATTTTTATGAATTTGGGCTTTCTCTCTTTTCTTTTGGATTAGTGTGGCCAATGGTTTATCGATCTTATTGATTCTTTCAAAAAACAAGCTTCTAGTTTCATTGGTACGTTCTACTGTATCTCTGGTTTCTACCTCATTGATCTCAGCTCTAATCTTGATTATTTCCCTTCTTATGTGTGGAGTTGGTTTGATTTGTTGTTGATTCTCCAGTTCTTTAAGGTGTAGAGACAGCTGCTGTGTTCTGGATTTTTCAATTTTTTTTGAGAGAGGCTTGGATGGCTATGCATTTCCCCCTTAGGACCGCCTTTGCTGAATCCCACAGGTTTTGGACTGAAGAGTCTTCATTCTCATTGGTTTCCATGAATTGTTTCAGTTCTTCTTTGATCTCCTGGTTGATTCAAGCAATTTTAAACACGGTGGTCTTTAGCTTCCAGGTGCTTGAGTCCCATCTAAACTTTTCCTTGTGATTGAGCTCCAGTTTCAAAGCATTGTGATCTGAGAATATGCAGGGAATCATCTCAGTCTTTTGGTATCGGTTGAGTCCTGATTTGTGACCCAGTAGGTGGTCTATTCTGGAGAAGGTTCCATGTGCACTTGAGAAGAATGAGTATTCTGTTGTTTTAGGATGGAATGTTCTGTATATATCTATGAAGTCCATCTGGTCCAATGTGTCATTCAATGCTCTTGTTTCTTTATTTATTTTCTGCTTCGATGATCTGTCTATTTCTGAGAGAGGCGTGTTAAGATCTCCTACGATTAGTGTATTCATATCAATATGACTCTTTTTCTTGATTAGCATTTTTCTTATGTAATTGGCTGCTCCTATATTGGGGGCATAGATATTTACAATTGTTAGATCTTCTTGGTGGATAGTCCCTTTAAGAATGATGTAGTGTCCTTCTATATTTCTGACTACAGTCTTTAGTTTAAAATCTATTTTATCTGATATGAGAATAGCTACCCCAGCCTTCTTTTGAGGCCCATTGGCATGAAAGATGCTTCTCTATCCCTTCACTTTCAGTCTGGGTGTATCTTTAGGTTCAAAATGGGTATTTTGTAGACAACATATGGATGGGTCCTGTTGTTTTATCCAATCTGCAACCCTGTGCTGTTTTATGTGTGCATTTAGGCCATTCACACTGACAGTGATTATTGATAGTTATGTTTTTGTTGACATCGTCTTACCCTTGAAGTCTTTCTTTCTATAGATTGTCTCTATATTTCTGTTCAATGCTATTCTTGGGATTTTTCCTCTTTTATAGAACCCCCCCTTAATATTTCCTGCAATGTCGGCTTGGTGGTTGCATAGTCTTTTAAGCCTTGCTAGTCTTGGAAACTCTTTATCTCTCCATCCATTTTGAATGTCAGTCTTGCTGGATAAAGTATTCTTGGCTACATGTTCTTCTCATTTAATGCCCTGAATATATCTTGCCAGCCCTTTCTGGCTTGCCAGGTCTCTGTAGATAGGTCTGATGTTATTCTGATGAGCTTTCCCCTGTAAGTAAGGACACTCTTTGTCCTAGCGACTTTCAAGAGATTATACCTACAATTATGATTCCTCAATTTTATTATCAGGTGCCTTGATGCTTCTTTGGAATGTATAATTTTGGGTGGAGACCATTCGGCCTCTAGTACCTGAACGCTGGTTCCATTCGCATGATTGGGAAAATTTTCATGAAGAACTTGTTCCACTGTATCTTCTAGACTTCTTTCTTTCTCCTCCCCTTCAGGGATTCCAATAATTCTGATGCTGGAACGTTTCATGGCATCATTTATTTCCCTGTTTCCGTTTTCTTGGTTTCTAAGCTGTTTGCTCCAGGCTTCCTCCTGATCCTTTCTCTCCATCTGTTTGTCCTCCAGATCACTAATTCTATCTTCTTTCTCAGTTACCCTAGCTTTGAAAGAATTTAGATTAGATTGGAACTCATTGAGAGCATTGTGAACCTCGGCCCTGGTAGCTTTTAGCTCTGCCCTAACATTGTGAACATCATCTCTGGTCGCTTTTAGTTCAGCCCTAATCAATTCTGTTTGGTCATCCATGGCTTTCTCCAACCTAGCTATTGCCTGGATAATTGTTAGCCTGAATTCTCTTTCCGACATATTGTCTATGTTGATAGCCATTAGCTCTGTTGCAGAAGTCCATCCTCTGTATTTTTCTTCTGCTGGGCATTCCTCCTCCTAGTCATTTTGGTGAGAGATGACTGAACAGATGTAGCTGGATGTATCGACCATGGTGCAGTCAAGGTGCACCCTGAAACACTTCTAAGCAATCAGGATTTCCCACCCAAATGAGAGACAAAAGAAAAAAAAAAGAAAGAGAGAGAGAGACAGGCAAGAAAGAGAAGATGAAAGAGAAGGTTCAGCTCAAATTGGCCCCAAGGAACAGTTTATGAAGTATAAAAACAAAGACAGACAAACAGAAAGACTGATAAAATTGTTTGACAAGAGAAAAAATATATATATATATACTATCAGGACAAACACAAAAACACAGAAACACTGGTGGAAGAAAAAGATGGGAGAGCGGTTATAAATTCTCAGTGTGTGCGAGAAAGGTTGTTTTGATTCTTCCTGGATGTATCTTGATATCTTTGTTAAAGAACTCAACTTTCCTAAGATAAAGGGGAATTAAAAATTGGTTTACCTATAGGGGTAGTATTGATTGGGGAAAGGGGATTTCTTTGAAGTTTAACTCTATATGAGTATTAGAAAATAAAAATAAAAAGGAATAAACTAGACTAAACTAAACTAAAATTTAAAAAAAGAAATTCATAAAATAGAAATGCAAAAGAAAAACACAGGTGTATGTATCAAAAAGTTCAGGTTAGAAGGTTATTATGGAATTTGCTGTACTGGACAGCTCACTGTGATGGTAAATAGGTTAAAAAAATTATCTATATATTTAAAAAATGAACCAGAATAGTGGGAATGAGTTAAAAATAAAAGTTGTCCTATGAAGCAGTGGTGGTTGTTTTCTTGCAGTCTTTTTTTTTTTTTTCTTGTTTTGTTTTCTGGGAGAGGGGCCTGCCACGTGGGTTTTCAGTCAATGATGTTCCCTGAGTTAAGTCCTCCCGCCCCCTTAAAGCTTAAAGCGGGTGGGCTCTGAGGAAACTGGTTTTTTTCCAGGCTTTTGTTCTCTGGCGGGTTTTATGTTTGTTCATTTTTTTTCTCTCACCTTGACCGCTTTTGATAATTTTTGTAGTTTTAGAGGAAGACAAACTGCACCCTGACCTCCCTCAGAGAGAAGCCTCAGTCTGGCTGCAGAGCCCAAATAAGTTCCCCCTTGGCCTCTGGCAGAGCAGGTTCCAAGTTGCGGTCCCTGGGGACGCAGGATCTTTTTCTTGTACCCCAAACTATGGCAGCGGCGGCTGTCTGGGAGCTCCAGACTGCCAGAGAGGTTCCACGCAGCAATCGCACACTGAGATTTTCCCACTGGCCCAGGCTGGGGGTTACTGGTCTTTCTGGGTCCAAGAGCACCCGGCTTGCATGCACCTCTTTCAGGGGAGGCTGTGTGTCACGCGCGCATCTCAGTCTCTGAGAACGGGCTCAGGTCTGAAAGCACTAGCCTGGGCCTTCGCCCACCTCTGTGAGGGGAGAGTTTGGGGTGCGCATCTTAAGCTCTGAAACAATGGCACCGGTCAAAGGGCGCCAGCTGGGCCTTTGTACGTCTCTCAGGGGAGGATGAGGGGCACGCGTATCTCAGGCTCTGTAGCAGGGCCCACGTGTTCTGCCCTCCAGCGTGGCTCCCATCCCCTCACAGGAGCCCGAACCCATGCATTCTCAGCGCGCTGGCCGCTTAGGGACCAAGACCTGGTTTCTCCACTGCACTCTCTCTGGCTCAGCGCCAGGGGA
>NC_081575.1:45093394-45097786 GCF_022355385.1 Mustela nigripes
ATGATCCTTTGCTCTTTTTGAGTGCTTTCAACCAGACTCCAAGTTAATGCTGGTCCCCAGACACAGGGCACTCTCGGATTGGGCTATTACTTTCCAACTGGTCGCCTCTGGTCGCTCCCTCCCCCTTTTGTTTATATTCCAATATCAGTCCCCCATTCCCAGTCCGCTTTACCTGCCCACTGGCATCTTCTGCCCCTGTAGAGATCCAGACGTGTATAATTCTGATCTCAGGCTGATTTCATGGGTGATGGAGTTCGTTGGTAGGTAATCAGCTCACTTTAGGGTACAGGTTGAAAAGGCGCCTCCTCCTACTTCCTTGCCATCTTGTCCCCCCCAGATTTTTAATATTTTTTTATTAAATCTGACAGCCCTACCATTTCTTCCAATTGGTTGTTAGCATTCCCATTACCTGAAGATGCTATTTAGCCCTCTGCCTTGCCAAACTCATCCCCTCCCCTAGCATCTATTCCCATGATTCCTGATGGCCACCAGACTGATAATTATAATCAAACCACAACCTAACCTGGCTTGAGAAGTGTTGATCTGATCAGGGTAAAAAGGGTCTATGTGCACTCTAAAGGAAGAAAAGTACTAGGAGGAAGCTTTCTGGGACTGAGCTCAGAGGCCAGAAAAATTTGTGAACAAACTGTAAGAAAGCTAGGTATTTCCAGGAAGAGCCTCATAGTACAGGGAGGTTAGAAATAAAGATAGAGAAAGCATCCTACTGAGGGTATATAATAGAGAATATGCACAGGGAGAGTAGGATAGACCTGAAAAGTTTTGACAGAGAGAGTTACATTTTTTGCTTGTTAAATAACAGGGGTTACTGAAGATTTATTTCCAAGCAGAAAATAAGGAGTTGGACTGGATTGGTCTTAAATGAGTCTAATGTGTTCATTTAAAAAATTGTTAGTGTGAAGTTGGGAGGGTGGACAGGGAAACAAGACACAGAATCTGTATGATAATCCAAATGTAATATCAGGGACTAGGGTGATGTCAGAGAAAACTGGGAATAAGAGACAGAAAAAGACTATGAAGTTCTCTTGTAAAGACTCTGAAAGACTAGGGCTGGGTCATAGATGTCCAAGAGAAATGCAAAACTTAATTTCAGACAGGCTAATTTCACAATGATTGATACCAAGAAAGTCAATCTAACGTCATGATGCCATGAAAGGAAAGAGATAGCCTTCAGACTGAAGGAAGCCCAATAATATAATTACAAGCTCACGTTCCTTGGGACTTTTTAATCAAGTTCAGGGAGGATTAAAAATTTTAAGTATATAACATTGACCCATGGGACTTGTCAGTGTAACTTCACTGAGTACCTCAATTTAAGATACATACTAAGAAAACAAATGTTTGGGAGTGGCGATAGTAAATCTGGAATCTGGACAGTTAGAAAAGGATTTTCCACAGGCTTACTAGTCTAAAAACAAAATAAAATTATTAGTGTAAACTTGCTAAAGATTTGTCTATGTTTCCTTCCTTTTGCTATTATTTTTTTAAGATATTATTTGTTTATTTGACAGAGAGAGACACAGCGAGAGAGGGAACACAAGCAGAAGTGAGAGAAGGAGGAGAAGCAGGCTTCCCACCGAGCAGGGAGCCCAATGTGGGGCTCAATCCCAGGATCCTGGGATCATGCCCTGAGCCGAAGGCAGACACTAACAACTGAGCCACCCAAGCGCCCCCTTCCTTTTGCTTTTTTTTTTTTTTATATATATAACTTTTCCTTTTTTAAATTTTTAAAATTTTTTTATTATGTTATGTTAGTCAACATACAGTACATCATTAGTTTTATATAGTCTTCCATGATTAGTTGTTTGCATATAACATCCACTGCTCCATGTAATATGTACCCTCCTTAATACCCATCACCGGGCTAACACATTGCACCACCTCTCTCCCCTCTGAAACCCTCAGTTTGTTTCCTGGAGTCAATAGTCTATCAGGGTTCTTCTTTACTTCTGATTTCCCCCCTTCAGTTTTCCCTTCCGTCTCCTAATGTCCTCCACGCTACCCCTTATGTTCCACAAATAAGTGAAACCATATGATAATTGTCTTTCTCTGCTTGAATTATTTCACTTAGCCTAGTCTCCTCGATTCAAATGTTAGGTATTCATCCTTTATAATGGCTGAGTAATATTCCATTGTATATATGGACCACATCTTCTTTATCCATTTGTCTATTGAAGGGCATCTTGGCTCCTTCTGATTTTTAGGTATATTACAGCAAGACTGAAAATAGAGAATTCATGAAATCTTTAATTGGCTAACTGAGGGTAAACAGTGTATCAGGAAACTGTAACTGTGATTCTTTTCAAAAGATTAGTTGTACATTAAAAAGATTATCCACCATGACCAGGTGGGATTCATCCCTGGGTTACAAGGATGGTTCAACATTCGCAAATCAATCAATGTGATAGAACAAATTAATAAGAGAAGAGAAAAGAACCACATGGTCCTCTCAATTGATGCCGAAAAAGCACTGGACAATATCCAGCATCCGTTCCTGATTAATACTCTTCAAAGTATAGGGATAGAGGAAATGTTCCTGAATTTCATCAAATCTATCTATGAAAGACCCACAGCAAATATAATCCTCAATGGGAAGAAGCTGACAGCCTTCCCATTGAGATCAGGAACACGACAAGGATGCCCACTCTCACCACTCTTGCTCAACATAGTATTAGAATTCCGAAAAACAGCAATCAGACAACAAAGAGAAATAAAAGGTATCCAAATTGGCAATGAAGAAGTCAAACTCTCTCTCTTCCCGGATGACATGATACTTTATATGGAAAATCCAAAAGACTCCACCCCCAAACTACTAGAACTCATACAGCAATTCAGTAATGTGGCAGAATACAAAGTCAATGTACAGAAATCAGTGCTTTCTTATACAGTAACAATGAAAATACAGGAAGGGAAATTAGAGAATTGATTCCATTTACTATAGCACCAAGAACCATAAGATACCTGGGAATAAACCTAACCAAAGAGGTAAAGGATCTGTACTCAAGGAACTACAGAACACTCATGAAAGATGTTGAAGAAGACACAAAAAGATGGAAGACCATTCCATGCTCTTGGATCGGAAGAATAAACATTGTTAAAATGTCTATACTGCCTAGAGCAATCTATACTTTTAATGCAATTCTGATCAAAACTCCACCAGTATTTCGCAAAGAGCTGGAGCAAATAACCCTAAAATTTGTATGGAATCAGAAGAGACCCCGAATTGTAAGGAAATGTTGAAAAACAAAAATAAAACTGGTAGCATCACGTTACCTGATTTCAAGCTTTACTATAAAGCTGTGATCACCAAGACAACATGGTACTGGCATAAAAACAGACACATAGAGCGGTGGAAAAGATTAGAGAGCCCAGATATGGACCCTCAACTAATCTTCAGCAAAGCAGGAAAAAATATCCAGTGGAAAAAAGACAGTCTCTTCAATAAATGGTGCTGGGAAAATCGGACAGCTATGTGTAGAAGAATGAAACTCAACTGTTCTCTTACACCGTACACAAAGATAAACTCAAAATGGATAAAAGACCTCAACGTGAGACAGGAATCCATCAGAATCCTAGAGGAGAACATAAGCAGTAACCTCTTCAATATCAACCACAGCAACTTCTCTCAAGATATGTCTCCAAAGGCAAAGGAAACAAAAGCAAAAATGAACTTTTGGGACTTCATCAAGATCAAAAGCTTCTGCACAGCAAAGGAAACAGTCAACAAAACAAAGAGGCAACCCACAGAATGGGAGAAGATATTCACAAATGACAGTACAGACAAAAGGTTGATATCCAGGCTCTATAAAGTACTTCTCAAACTCAACACACACAAAACAGATAACCATGTCAAAAAATGGGCAGAAGACATGAACAGACACTTTTTCAAGAAAGGCATACAAATGGCTATCAGACACATGAAAAAATGTTCATCATCACTAGCCATCAGGGAGATTCAAATTAAAACCACATTGAGATACCACCTTACACCTATTAGAATAGCCAAAATTAGCAAGAAAGGAAACAACATGTGTTGGAGAGGATGTGGAGAAAGGGGAACCCTCTTACACTGTTGGCGGGAATGCAAGTTGGTGCAGCCACTTTGGAGAACAGTGTGGAGATTCCTCAAGAAATTAAAAATAGAACTTCCCTATGACTCTGCCATTGCACTACTGGATATTTACCCCCAACAATACAGATGTAAAAAGAAGGGCCATCTGTACCCCAATGTTTATAGAAACAATGGCCATGGTCGCCAAACTGTGGAAAGAACCAAGATGCCCTTCAACAGATGAATGGATAAGGAAGATGTGGTCCATATACACTATGGAGTATTATGCCTCCATCAGAAAGGATGAATACCCAACTTTTGTA
>NC_081575.1:45097886-45113493 GCF_022355385.1 Mustela nigripes
GGTGGTGGGTATTACGGAGGGCACAGATTGCATGGAGCACTGGGTGTGGTGCATAAACAATGATTTCTGTTACACTGAAAAGAAATAAATAAAAAATAAATTTTTAAAAAGATTAGCTGTCATCTATCTTACTACACCTGTTATATATACAAGTCAAGGAAGTTTGTTAGAAAAAAGGAAGTTTTGGGATGCCTGGGTGGCTCAGTGGGTTAAGCCTCTGCCTTTGGCTCGGGTCATGATCTTGGGGTCCTGGAATCCAGCCCTGCATAGGGCTCTCTGCTTGGCAGGGAGTCTGCTTCCCCGCCCCTTCTCTGCCTGTCTCTCTGCCTGCTTTTGATCTCTCTCTCTGTCAAATCAATAAATAAAATATTTTTAAAAAAGAAAGAAAAAAGGAAGTGTATCTGGAGCTCCCCAAAGAGACAGAAAAACAGGAAGTATGTAGTATTCTTTCCCTTTAGTTTAAAAAATGCTCTAAGAAGAGGTTTATTTGGATCCTTGAATTTTCAACCACCACACATAATTGTTTTAAGGCAACTGGAAACAGCTCGTTTAGCCTCTTGCAACCTTATTTTCCTTATCTATAAAATGGATATTAAAAGAAACTCATCTCACGAGGTTATTTGAGGATAAAATTTAAATAAGATAATGTGTCAATGCATGTTTGACAAATACTGAACTCTCAATACATATGGATTAAATTAGAATATCAAGTAGAGAGTAACAGTTGGGAAATGCTACATTACAAGGTGGCGACCCCAAGAAAAAGTCCTTTCCAGTCATAGCTGTCCAAAAGCAAACTGGCTTGTCTCAAGAGGTAACGAATACTGGCAGTGTTCAAAGGCAGACTAGTTATTAGAGTAGGTTGTGTGGGGAGTTCTAAAGAATTACATGTAGGGTTCAATACAAAACCTACTCTCATTATCCCTCATAACTTCAGTCTTATTTTTTCTACCTTACTTTCCTTTATCTTACAATTTCATGTCTTAAAAAAAATCCTGTCATCAGAAGACATTCCTCTTGGGAATGGCAGGGACAGCTCTCATCTCCGAGTTTCCAGCGTTTCTAGCTGGCCTTGCTGATGGCCTGCTCTGCCAGTTTCACAGTCATCTGGAATTTAGCGCCGATATCAAGGAGGTACTTGACGGTATCCAGTCGACAGCTCTGGATGGCTCTAGACAAAGGAGTGGAGTTGTTGATGGAGACAGCATCGATCGCCGCTCCAGCTTGAACAAGAAGCTCGACGATGTCTTGTTGGCCTGCGTGGCATGCAAAATGAAGCGGAGTCCACAGGAAATTATCTGTTGCATTAACGTTAGCCCTATAAAATAAGATAGATGCATAAGCTGAAAATGGGGGTTGTTCCAAATGCCAGAGCCTGGAAATGCAAAGCAAGATTTCATATTAGTGTTACCAGGTTGTTCAAATGTGAGCCAGGGAAGCTCCGAGTAAAGTTAAACTCCATTCCATAAAAAATAAAAAAATAAAAAAATAAAAAAAAAAATCCTGTCATCAAGCCTATATCTTTGTAAGCTGCCTTGACATTTTTAAAATAAAGATTGATATAAAAAATATCAAATTTCACAAAAATTATAAGTGGAATTGAATCTAAGAATTAACATTTTTGTGGTTTCATTTTTTTGTCCTAGGAGAGATTTTGTAAGGAAAGTGTGCCTTCAGAGAAAGTGAGAAGTAAATATAAATCACAAATTCCTTCCATTGTCACAGTTTTTAGGCTATTGCCTTGTGGGTAGGCATTTTGCCATCAGCTATGACTTTATAATAATGAACTTATAAATTAATAATTATATTGTCACCCATTGGTTAAGTTCAAGTTTATAAATGCTTTCACATTCCACCTTTATTATCCCAAGTTCACAGATGAGCAAAGTAAGGTTTTTAGTGATGTGCCTCAAATCACACAACTCCATACCTGTGGGCAGTTAATATCTGTAAATCCACTGTAGTGTGTCTAATTTGTGAAACATCATATCCCTTGAAGAAGGCACCACTCTGCAAGAGTAGAATGCCATCATCTACCAGAAGTCATCATCTACCAGCATATACCAATGCCCAAAGTATCTGGAAAGAAGAGAGAAATAGTATTTTCTAAAGTGTTCTTCTACCAGAAGGAATGAGACTTTCAATTCCATCAAAAAAGGTTTAGGGGCGCCTGGGTGGCTCAGTTGGTTAAGCAACAGCCTTTGGCTCAGTTCATGATCCCAGAGTCCCAATCGAGTCCCACATCGGGCTCCCAGCTCCATGGGGAGTCTGCTTCTCCCTCTGACCTTCTCCCTTCTCATGCTTTCTCTCTCTCTCTCTCTCTCTCTGTCTCTCTCTCTCAAATAAATAAATAAAATATTTAAAATTATAAAAGTTTAAATCCTATAGGCTAAGGACTGTTCTTTGTAAGGATGCAAACACCACTCAAGGGGTAATTTATTCAGCCATTACCAGCCACTAATTTCCCCTATGGAAAAGTAGCAAGAGAGAAAATAGAAAGCTCAAGGAAAATTTCAAGATGAGAGAGAACTGGAATGAGATTTGAGTACCAGTATTGAGCTAGGCACTTTCACATTGTTATCTCTTTGAATTTTTTAATTCTGAAAACCAAGTGGGAAAAAGAGAGAAAGCGAATCTCAGAGAGGTTAAGTCCATTGGCCAAGATCATAGAATTAGGGGCATAGCTGGGAATTGAATCCCCATTTTTCTGACATAGGAAGCTGATCTGTGCCAGGAAGTTCATTATTCCTGGAGAAATGCTGGCCCAGAATGCCCTTTGGGTACAAAGACCCTAGATAGACCCTGGGTGATCTTATCCATTAGGCACAGGAGGCACAATGCCTAAGTATCATGTAATTTTTAGGAGTCCGTGAAAATGGTTTAAGGAGATGATGCCACTCAAAATGGCAGAGTAGCAAGCTCCAGGGCCTGGCCCATCTACAAAAGCAACTATTTTGGGCAAAAACTGTTAGACTCAACTTTCACAGAATTCTGGAATCTAGTCAAAATCTTAGAACAACTAGAGGAATGCTTAATGAAGAAAGAAGCTGGAGCGTTTTAGTAAGAAAGAGTGGTGACATTTTAAATACCTCTCCTACTATTCCCATTCCCCAAATCAGCAGCAGCCATGAAGACTCCTGGTGCAGGTTACTAAGTGCCAGAGGGAACAGTACAGACCTTATTCAGAAAGAACGGTGGTTGTGTGTTTCAGCTCCACTGGCAGCTCCTTGAAAGAACATCTCAAGTAATTTCCATTGTTTCTTTTGCCTTGGAGAGTTCCCAGGGCTGGAGTGACTGCCCAGGCAGCATTTGCTGACAGCACTTGTAATGTCCATTTTATGTACAAACTTGGCTGAGCCATGGTGCCCAGATATTTGGTCAAACATTATTCTGGACGTTTGGAAATCGGTCAGAGGGGGTGATGAACCATGAGAGACTGTGAACTCTGAGAAACAAACTGAGGGTTTTAGAAGGGAGTGGGGTGTGGGAGGTTGGGGGAGCCAGGTGGTGGGTAAGATAGAGACTGGTGGTGGGTATTAAGGAGGGCACGTATTGTATGGAATACTGGGTGTTACACGCAAACAATGAATCATGGAACACTAAATCAAAAACTAATGATGTGGGGCTCCTGGGTGGCTCAGTGGGTTAAGCATCAGTCTTCGACTCAGGTCATGATCTCAGGGTCCTGGGATGGAGCCCTGCATCAGGCTCTCTACTCAGCGGGGAGCCTGCTTCCCCCACCCATGCCTGCCTCTCTGCCTACTTGTGATCTCTGTCAAGTAAACAAACAGAATCTTAAAAAAAAAAAAAAAAAAAAACTAATGATGTACTATGGTGGCTGACGTAACACAGAAAGAAAGAAAGAAAGAAAGAAAGAAAGAAAGAAAGAAAGAAAGAAATCAGTGAATTTTGAGTAAGGCAAAAAACCCTCTGGAGGACATGGGGAGTTAGAGAGGAGAAGGGAGTTGGGGGAAATTGGAAGGGGAGGTGAACCATGAGAAACTATGGACTCTGAAAAACAATCTGAGGGTTTTGAAGGGGCGGCGGGGGGTGGGAGGTCGGGGTACCAGGTGGTGGGTATTCTAGAGGGCACGGATTTCATGGAGCACTGGGTGTGGTGCAAAAATAATGAATACTGTTATGCTGAAAATAAATTTTTAAAAATGGAATTTAGGATTTAAGGACATTACATAGAGCTGTAACGTTCTTGAGCTTGATTTCCCCACTATATTTGTTCCTTAAATAAAAGCTTTTTTCAGGATCAATCAAAAAAAAAAAAAACAAACCCTCTGTACAGGTGGGCTTCATCCAACCAGTTCATGGCTTTAATACAATAAAGATTAATCACCAAGAGCAAGAAGAAATTCTGCCAGTAAACTGACTCTGGATTCAAACTGGGTCTTCAGCCCAAAATCCTATCCCGAAGATTTTTTACATACCAACTCCCAAACTCATGTGACCTAATTCCTTAAGACAAACAAATAAATAAACATCCTGCTGGTTCTGTTTCTCTGAAGAATCTTAATACAATGTTGGTACTGAGAAGTGAGGTACTACCTTAACAAATGCCTAACTATGTGGAAGTGGCTTTGGAATTGGGAATGGGTAAAGGCTGGAAGAGTTTTGAGATGTGTGCTAGAAAAAATCTGGATTGCCTCGAAGAGACTGTTGGTAGAAATGTAGATGTTCAAGGTGATCCCGATGAGATTTTTAAAAAGAAAAGAGATTTGGAACACTGAAAGAATAAAATAAAATTTAAAAAAGGAGAAATAAAAGAATAACAGGTTATAGGAAACTGAGAAAAGATGATCCTTGTTACAAAGGGGCAAAGAACTTGGCCAGATTGTGTTCTAGAATTTTGCAGAAAGTAGAAATTGTATGAATTTGGATATTTAGCATAGATTTTAGCAAAATATTCAAGGCATTGCCTGGTTTCTCTTTACTGCTTAGGATAAAACATAAGAAGAGAGGGGTAAATTGTAACAGGAATCATTAAGCAAAAAATATCAGGACATGATGATTGGAAAATTCTGTCTATCCATATTGCATAAAAAAAAAATGAGAAAGCATGTTCTGGGGAGAACATGAAAGGTGTGATTGGATAGTCAATCCAGAAAAGAGATGATGGGCATGATTCAGTCTAACCAGCAATCTCAGCAGAAGCCAGAAATAGAGATGGAGTTATACCAGCAGAAACACTGCCAGCTCTGACTGAAGAAGACAAAGAAGAGACAAAATGAAGAAAGGCTATAGGACAGAACCATAGACCTATCCAGATATGAATATGTGTTGTGCTTCAAGAAAAAATAAGAATGACCTCAAAATGGGACAGTGTCTTCCTGGGTTTCAGAGAGCAGGGCCACTTCTTTGGTTTCAGATGGCAAGGCTTAGGGTCTTGGGAGCAGAGCTGCCACCCAGAGATAAGGGGGTAGGGCTGCTACTTCAGTGGGCTCAGATTCCACTGCTGTGGGCCTGGAGGACAGAGCATTGAGCCAAAGAGAACTATTTCTCGGGACTCCAAATCAAATGGAATTTTCCCATTAGGTTTTAGACCTGGTTTGTGATCTGTAATTCCTTTCTTCTTTCCAATCTTGACCCTTTTGGAATAAGAATCTGTATCCTATGCATTTCTTACCATTGTATTTTGGAAGCAGTTTAACTTATCTGATTTTGCAGGTTCACAACTGGACAGGAATTTTGCCTCAAGATGAATAATCTCTTAAGTCTCACCCATCCTTGATTTAGATATTTAGGTGAGATTTGGGATGGAGAGTTAATGCAGGAATAAGTTAACACTTGGGCTGTTCAGATGGGGTGAATGTATTTTGCATATGAGAAGGACATGAATTCTGGGTATCCAGAATGTTGATTGTTATGGACTCAATCCTGTGCCCTCAGAATTCAGATGTTGAAATCCTAATTCCCAGGACCTCAGATTGTGACTATATTTAGAAATAGCCTCTTTAAAGAGGTGATTAAAATTTAAAAAAATAAAATAAAATAATAAAATAAAATGTATTTGTAGCATAAATAAATAAATAGGTGATTGAATTAAAATGTGACCCTTAAGATGGGCCTGAAACTGATTTGGCTTGTGTCCTTCCAAGAAGAAGAAATTTGGACACACACAAATACCAGGTATCTGAACACACAGAATAAAGAGCATATGAGGACAGAGCAAAAAGGTGGCCATCTGCAAGTCAGGGAAAGAGGCCTCACAATACACCTTGACCTTGGACTTCTAGGTTCCAGAACTATGAAAAAAATAAATTCTTCTTATTTAAGGCACCCTCTCTGTAGTATTTTGCTATGGAAACCCTAGCAAACTAACACACCAGTCTAGAACAAAGGGCAAGAGTCAAAACAAGCAACAGACAGACTGATAAACCTGGGAGAAAAAGAGGTTGGGAAAAAATATGTAGGAAAATGAGGGCTTTTAAAAAGCTCCTGTGTATATCAAGGAATCCAGAAGTTCTCCTACATTAAAGGAAAGACATTTCACATTTCATGCTTTATGTCTGTCTGTTAATTTTTCAAGTAATATACAGTGATGTTTTCATAATTACCTGATAAATTAATCAATTAAAAGGAAAAAGTAACCTTATCACCACTTACTCAATCCTTCCGTTAGACCACTGTCACTCTCACAAATACACTGTTCCCTCCTTACACTAAAGATCTATTTGTGTATATGTTTCACATAGGCACCTGTATCAAAAACTAAGATTGATCCATGTGACTCCTGGGTTCCTAGAAAGGGACTGAAAAACTATATATATATATATATATATATATATATATGTCACAACTCATATGAGTTGTGACTCCATCGAAATAGAAACAAATTAGCAACACAATCAGATCTCATATTGGCATACATTTTTTGGAAAATTTCTTGTGAAATTACCTAGAGGGGCAAGAAAGTTATGAGAGGAAGATTTTTTTTTTTATCAGAAGTCAGACATAAAGTTACATCTATCATACAACAAACATGATCCCTGGCACATAATACATGCCTAAAGATTCTGAGATTCCTTAGAAGTGGGAACATGTCATCACAATCTTGTTATGCATTTATAGAAATTTAATTAATTCACTCAACAACTATTTCTTAAACACCTTCTAAGTGCAGATACTATTACAGACATTGAGATATAGTAGTTAACAAAAAAGACACAGGCCTCTGATTTTGTAAGTGAAGAAGACAGAAAATAAATTAAGTATAATATTAGTAGGATAGAGAGTGATAAATGCTCAGGAGAAAAATAGGGAAGGAGGATATTGAGAGTGGGAGTCCGGGAATGAAAAGGTAATAGGGAATGAATAGGTAGTAGGGAAGTAATGAACAGGGGATATAAACATGGCAGCTAGGGGACACCTCAGTGATAAAACGATTTTGAAGCAAATACTCTGAGGAAATCACAGGGATAATCTAGGGGGTATTTCAGAAATAGTATTCCAGGTAGAGAGAATAGCAAATGCAAAGGTCCAGAGGACACAGCATAATTGGCATATTCACAAAACCACACAGTGGCAAGCTTGGCTGGAATAAAGTGAGGGAAAGGAAGCATAATAAGAATGAAGTCCTAGAAGGAACCTGGGGATGAGATCATGTTGAACAGTGTTAAAGAGCTGGCCTGAAATCATATTCCAGCACTTCAACCATTCTCCTTCCAGTGTCCTCAAGTTCCTCATCTTATCATCCTCCTTGTCCCAAGCAGTGATCAGAATTCCCATACAACTATATATTTTTTGTAATACAAAAACTTGGAAGGAACTATTTCTTCCAGGTTAATTTCCAGGAATGGTATGGTCAAAGGATCTGTATATTTAATACGTAAATGGAATAATATCCTTCATATTTTAGGGTATGATAATTTTCCCAATATAAAGAAAAATCTTCCGGGGCGCCTGGGTGGCTCAGTGGTTGGGCCGCTGCCTTCGGCTCAGGTCATGATCTCAGGGACCTGGGATGGAGCCCCACATCGGGCTCTCTGCTCAGCAGGGAGCCTGCTTCCTCCTCTCTCTCTGCCTGCCTCTCTGCCTGCTTGTGATCTCTCTCTGTCAAATAAATAAATAAAATCTTTAAAAAAAATAAAATAAAATAAAGAAAAATCTTCCAATCCGGTAAGAACATGTTTCACAGCCAAATGAGTACATTACAGAGACAAGAACAGTGTTTTAGGTTCAGAAAGACCACAATTCCAATATGATTTTCGAGATTACAGCTGAACTTGGTGGTGTCCTTGGGGGGTGGGATTAGGGGTTGGCAATCAAAAAGTCATTTGTTACCACCTCCGTCTTTCTTTTTGGTGGCTGTATGACCCTAAACAATATGCTTCTCGTTTTCTCAATTTCCTCATCTGGAGAATGGAGATGATTATCTTCCTCACAGGAATAAATGAGATAACCTATATGTGGCACATGGTCAAACTTTCCTGGGTTCCCTACAGGGCAGCAACTAGGGAACCCACCTGCAGGGAGCCTTGTGCCAGTGGACATTTAAATAGCAATAGTAGGGGCGCCTGGGTGGCTCAGTGGGTTAAGCCGCTGCCTTCAGCTCAGGTCATGATCGCAGGGTCCTGGGATGGAGCCCCGCATCAGGCTCTCTGCTCAGCCGGGATCCTGCTTCCTTCTCTCTCTCTCTGCCTGCTTGTGATCTCTCTCTCTGTCAAATAATAAATAAATAAAAATCTTTAAAATAAATAAATAAATAAATAGCAATAGTAGGCATAGGCTGGGCCCAAAGCCCTTTTTGTGGAGCTGAGGCTGGAGTGGACGGGGAGGGGCGCTGGAGGCCGGGAGGGCGGAGGAGGGAGGAGGCAGCGGCTACGGGAGCGGCTGGCTGGAGGTTCGCACCGGGCGTGTAAGTAAACTGCGATGCTGTCTCGGGTTCGCCGGCCAGTATGCCGCCGCCGGTGCCAGGCTCACACTGCCTCGCGCCCTAGTGCCTCCGAGCCAGCCTCGTGCACCCTCGCCGTCTCCCCGCGGCCCCCGGCCCGCGCCCCTCGGGTCTCTTGGCTGACCCGCGCAGGATGTGACCTCTTGCAGCTGCCTGGCCTCCTCTGCAGCTCGAGGGGCCCCGCCTTTACTTGCGTTTGGGGGTTGGGGGTGGGGAGCGGCACGCGGATCATGGCATTGGAGTTCCCGGGCTTGCAGCGGCCGCCGCAGCCTCATCCACGCACCCCGAGCGCCCCTTCTTCCCAGAGCAGCGGCGGAGAAGGCGAAGCGACCGGCGGGGCCGAGGCAGACGGGGCTCAAAGCGCGCAGGGCGGCGGGGACAACGGGGTCGGCGGCGGGGCCGAGAATCCGGCCGGAGGCGACACGGTGGTGGCCGGCGACAAGAAGCGGAAAGTGGGGTTGGCGCCCGGCGACGTAGAGCAAGTCACCTTGGCGCTCAGGGCTAGAGCTTTCAAAGTCGCAACCGTAACTGCTGGAGGGCGGCGGCCCCGAAGACAGGCTGCGGAAGACTCCGCAGGGCATCCGGCTCCTGGCCGACTCCTCCCCACCCCGCCCAGCAGCCCTGTCAAAAGGAACATCGCCAAGTACCGGCGTATCCCAAACTTTGATCTATGACGCCCTAGAGAGACCGCGGGGCTGGACGCTGCTGTACGACGCGCTCGTACTCTTGGAGCTACCTAAGCAGCAGAACTGGGATTCTCGCAGGAGTGTTCCACCTGTGTCCTAGTGCTCTTTTCACCATGTCACTGTTGTCCCCAGTGACTGACGATGTGGAAAAAGGTAACAGACTGAAACACTACCTTCTTGGGTGAGACGCTTTGTACAGCTGCTTTTCTGAAAAGTCCCCAGGGAAGGAGTATCTGGCTAGCCCAGTCAGTAGAGCATGAGACTCTTCCCATTATAAGACGAGTAAGTTCTGGGGATCTACTGCATAGCATGATGACTATAGTTAACAATACCGTAGCTGAGAGAGTAGTTCTTAAAGGTTCTCATCACACATGTACACGCAGAGGTAATTATGTGAGGTGCTAGATATGTTTATGAACCTTATGTGATAAGTCATTTCCTTTTACCTGTGTATCAAATCGTGACATTATACATCTTAAACTTACACGATGTTTTATGTCAATTATATATCAGTAAAGGAGGAAAAAACACAAATGAAATTCATGATTCTGGACTGGATCCCAGATTGAAAAAATAAGTAACAATGAAGGAAAAACTAAGCAGCAATCGCATTGATAGGAGTGTATTACTGGATCCAATCCCTGAAAGTGTAAATTTTATTTACTGGTATAACCTTAGGCTAAAATTTAAAATTTCTATAAAAAGAAGAAAATGTAAAGAAGCAAATAAAAGTCATTATATGTACCTCCAATTAAAGGTAATTTTTTAAATTTTTATTAAGATTGTAAGCTTGACAATAGATATTGCTTATTACTTACTAACTATGGCATCCTGCATGAGTCAAAAACTGCATGACCAGGGGGTCTGGGTGGTTCCGTCCGTTAAGCGTCTGCCTTTGGCTCTCCTCATGATTCCCAGGGTCCAGGGATTCAGTCCTGCATTGCTCTCCCTGCTTGTGCGGAAGTATGCTTCTCCCTCTGCCTCTGCCTGCTGCTCTGCCTACTTGTGCTCTCTAGCTCTCCGTCAAATAAATAAATAAATAAAATCTTAAAAAAAAAAAAAAACTACATGATCAACTCAATAGAAGCAGAAAAAGCACTAGAGGAAATCCAACACCCATTCAGGATAAAATCAAACTAGAAATATCAAGGAACTCCCTCAACCTGATGAAGAGCCCATTCTATCAGAAAATCCTAAAACTAATAGCCTGGGGCGCCTGGGTGGCTCAGTCTGTTAAGCATCTGGTCTGCCTTCACGTAGGTCATGATCTCAGGGTCCTGGAATCCAAGCCCCTAGTCCTGAGGCTCCCTGCATCAGTCTCCCTGCTCAGAGGGAGAGTCTGCTTTTCCCCTTCCCTCTGTCCTTACCGCCGCCTCCCCATCTCCCCATGCTCTCTCTCATTCACTCTCTCTCTCAAATAAATACACAAAATTGTTAAAAATAAAAAATAAAACTGGGGTGCCTGGGTGGCTCAGTGGCTTAAAGCCTCTGCCTTCCTCTCAGGTCATGATCCCAGGCTCCTGAGATCATGCCCCACATCAGACTCTCCGCTCAGCCAGGAGCCTGCTTCCTCCTCTCTCTCTGTCTGCCTCTCTGCCTACTTGTGATCTCTGTCTGTCAAATAAATAAATAAAATCTTGAAAAAAATTAAAAAAATAAAAATAATATCCTATTTAGTGGTGAAAGACTGAACATTTCCCCCTAATATTAGGAACAAGGCAAGGATATTTGCTCTTACTGGTTTTATTCAGCGCAGTATGGGAGATACTAGCCACTGCAAAGAAGTATGAAAAAGAAATGCAAGGCATATAGATTGCAAAGGAATAAATAAAACTATATTTGCAGGTAACATGATCTTGTGTGTGGAAAATCCTAAGAAATCTGTAAAAGAAATACTAGTGCTAATACACAAATTTTGAAAGATCAATAATGTCTGTATACTAGAAATGAACAATCAGAAAATGAAACTAAGAAATCAGTTCCTGGGAGAGTATGTGCTATCAGTTCCTCAGTGCTGTGAAATGTGTAAGCCTGACCATTCACAGACCTGTACCCCTGGGGCAAATAATACACTATATGTTAATAAAAATAATTAATAAAAACTCCTTTATCTAAATGGGAAAAAAGAAATCAATTCCTTAAGTAGTGTAAAATAGAATAAAATGCTTAGAAATAAACTTGGCAAAATAAGCGCAAGGTTTATTCACTGAAAATTATAAAAGCTGAGAGAAATTAAAGATCTAAATTAATAGACATACATGTCACACTTAACAACTGGAGGACTGCCCTGTTCTCTCTTGCTCCTTCTGGGATTCCAGTTAACTGTGTTAGAATTATTCACTGTATTATCTTTAATTCTTGCTCCCTCTTTTTCAGTATGTTCCATCACTTCTTCTCCACAGGCTTCACTCTAGATATTTTCTTCAGACTGTCTTTCATTTTTTCACGTGGAGAACTCACTATGACCCTTAATATCTAACACCACACATTCAGGGTAGTTTGAATTGTCCACCTAGAGCACAGAAGCGAGGTGAGGGTTAAAGACATTAATTAACTCA
The DNA here is from genome assembly GCF_022355385.1 of Mustela nigripes. Classification (NCBI taxonomy): domain Eukaryota; kingdom Metazoa; phylum Chordata; class Mammalia; order Carnivora; family Mustelidae; genus Mustela; species Mustela nigripes. Next base: position 45,110,033 of record NC_081575.1, read on the forward strand.
TTCCACGTCACCCAGCCTGAACACATCAAGTCCTTACTGCTGTGCTTGCTCACTCCTGGGTGGTGAATTCTCCCCACCTCTCACCTCCCAGGAGGTACAGGGCAGCCTTCCTATCTTCTGTGCTATATTTCTTTCTCGATTATAAAAATCAGTGATATTTCTTTATTAGCCATGACAGCATCCCATGATCTTTTTCTTGGTTTTTAGTGTTTTCTACTTTGTGTTTTATTTTGTGTTGTCTTTTTTTCTTTTATTGATTTTTATGTGTTTTTTTTTACAATTTCAGAGCATGATACCAAATTAGCTTCTTTCAAAGAACAATACGCTGGAGTGCTTCCCAAGGGAGGTATGATACATGGTCTGAACAAAGCAGTTCTGGGATTCGTTCTTCACCCCTGTAGGAGCAAGATAGAGATGCAAAAATGGATGATGCCAGTGAGGGTCCCTGGATAAGATAGTAAGTGGCTGAAGTGTGCAGGGATAGGTGTGAATTGGGAAGATTAAGGGAGTGAATAATGGGTATTTGCAGGTTATTTGTTTTGCTTATTTCAGTCATTATCACATAGCACTTCCGTCTCAGCACATATAAGCCAGCTAGTTGTTTTTGAACAGTCATGCAATACTTTTATGACTTTCATGAACCTGTTCATTTCCTGACAGACACTTGGGTACCAGAATTTTTCTCCTGTGGCATACTGCCACAAAGCTCATTCCACTGCATACGATGCAGTAAATGTGGAGACATGTTTCTGTCATGTAGATCAGGATACGGCACTTTGCAGTCAGAGTATCTCTACTTTGATCCTAATGGGTGTTACTTCTTCTTCCTCCATCCCAGATGTCTTCATGACAACCACTTGGACTGTACCAGGGCCTTATAAGTTCTTGCTGTGCCCAAGATAAGCTTTGGGAGTTTAGGCCATATGAGAGGGATGAGACTCAGGGCTCCAGGCTTTGCTGATCTCCCAACTCCCTCCCTTCACTTCTTCCATGTTGTGATCAAGGTTAAGAAAAGGCTTTCATGAAACTGTTTGTGATCCTGAAACCTAAAATTCTGAAAGGAGACATTGGTCTTGTCACCTTCCTAACCCTAATCTTTCTTCTCTGGCCTGCAATTGAGGTGAGAGGCTCAGCTCACCCAAAGAGCCAAAGGTTACGTGGTAAGGGTGACACCCGTTCACGCAAATGACTGGTTTTTCTCTGTTTTTGTCCCAGTATCCCTGATAATTTTGATAATAAAGAAGGGCACTTCATGTTATGTCAAATCCCTGCAAAATCCACTGGAGGTGGATATTAGTTCACTGGCCCACTGAGGAAGAAAGGAAAAGTCAGAGGGTCAGCAGCTTTTGGAGAACAGTGGGGTAGAGGTTCAAATCCTGAAGCTCTCCTCCAAAGCCCAGGATGTGTATGATCCCCAGAGCCATGTAGCTGCAGAGATGGGGAATGTTCTATTACCTTGTTACACCTGGGGGTGGTGTTCTTTTCCCCTAGTATATTAGTCAAATGTTTTTATGCAGAACAGTATATATTTTTCATCATACAAATCTATTCAATTTTTGAAACAAATTAAATAAAATTAAATATCCATTATAATTAAACATGTATTATAATTAAATATATATTCCATGCCTAATCTTACCATCCAGCCAATAACTTTGCCCTGAATTTAAAAATTCCTGCGAAAAAAATTATCATACTAATTTTATCAGTGAGGGTGTTAAATTCAAATTGTTTTATAAACAAGCTTGTTTTAAAAACATAAATCTATTTCACTGAAATTCAGTTTATTTTTGAGAAACACTAGGTGAAATAAAGAGACTGCACCCAGCTGAACACCTAAGGACACACAAAAGGGTACACACATACCCCAAACATCGACCAGCTCCCTCAGTTCACAGTGCTTGCTATGAGCCATACCAATCCACATCAGGTGTTAGAATGTTCTAATTCAGATCACTTGTTTTCCACCACTTCAAGGAAACTGACAAATTGTAACCCTTTAGACACCCACTTATACAAGCAAACTTCACATTGATATCAAGTAAACTGCCATAAATATTGTAGTGTTTACATACGTGATCATTTAACAGGTCTGAAACAGCACTACCATTATTAGGTTCCGGTTTTATTTCTAATGAATCAGTATTTAAAAATATCCCAATAAAGCCCGGGTCCAGATGTCTTTACTGTTGAATTCTATCAAATATTTAAAGAACTAGTACCAATCCTTCTCAATCACTTCCAAAAAGTAGAAAAGCAGGGAATATTTCCTAACTCATCCTATGAAGTTAGCATTACCCAGATACCAATGCCAGACAGACACTAAAAGAAAACTACGGACGAATATTTCTTATAAATACAGATACAGAAATCCTCAACAAAGTACTAACAAACTGAATCCAACAGCATATTAGGAAGACTCTACATCATGACCAAGTGGGATTTATGCAAAGATGGTTCAACATTAGAAAATCAACATTTTTTTTTAAAAAAAGAAAATCAATGTATTAAGAAGGGCATGGGTTTTGATGAGCACTGGGTGTTATATGTAACCGATGATTTACTAAACTCTACCTCTGAAACTAATGATGCATTATATGTTGGCTAATTGAATTTAAATAATTTTTTTAAAAAACTAAACATAGGGAAGTTCTATTTTTAATTTTTTTAATTGAATTTATTTATTTTCAGCATAACAGTATTCATTATTTTTTCACCACACCCAGTGCTCCATGCAATCTGTGCCCTCTATAATACCCACCACCTGGTACCCCAACCTCCCCCCCCCCCCCCGCCACTTCAAACCCCTCAGATTGTTTTTCAGAGTCCATAGTCTCTCAGGATTCACCTCCCCTTCCAGTTTCCCCCAACTCCCTTCTCCTGACTCCCCATGTCCTCCATGCTATTTGTTATGCTCCACAAATAAGTGAAACCCTATGATAATTAGACTCTCTCTGCTTGACTTATTTCACTCAGCATAACCTCTTCCAGTCCCGTCCATGTTGCTACAAAAGTTGGGTATTCGTCCTTTCTGATGGAGGCATAATACTCCATAATGTATATGGACCACATCTTCCTTATCCATTCATCCGTTGAAGGGCATCTTGGTTCTTTCCACAGTTTGGCAACCGTGGCCATTGCTGCTATAAACATTGGGGTACAGATGGCCCTTCTTTTCACTCCATCTGTATCTTTGGGGTAAATACCCAGTAGTGCAGTTGCAGGGTCATAGGGAAGCTCTATTTTTAATTTCTTAAGGAATCTTTTGTAGCAACATGGACGGGACTGGAAGAGATTATGCTGAGTGAAATAAGTCAAGCAGAGAGAGTCTAATTATCATAGGGTTTCACTTATTTGTGGAGCATAACAAATAGCATGGAGGACATGGGGAGTTAGAGAGGAGAAGGGAGTTGGGGGAAATTGGAAGGGGAGGTGAATCCTGAGAGACTATGGACTCTGAA
>NC_081575.1:45113593-45127462 GCF_022355385.1 Mustela nigripes
GGGGGGGGGGGTGGGAGGTTGGGGTACCAGGTGGTGGGTATTATAGAGGGCACAGATTGCATGGAGCACTGGGTGTGGTGAAAAAAATAATGAATACTGTTATGCTGAAAATAAATAAATTTAATTAAAAAAAACATACAGAGAGTCTGCTTTGCCCTGGTATGTCTACAGCAGTGATTCTAGGGCAAGAGAGGGCAGATGAGCCTGTATGAAAAGGAGACTTAGGGATGGTAACGTGGGAAGGGGCTGGTGCTGGAGCTGTACCAGCTGGGCATCTCTCAGCCCTCTGATTCCCTCCTCTTGGCTTCTCGGAGACTTGATCACCCATGATATTGAAATGGTACCAAAGCCTAGAAACAGCATGGCTGCCTCCCTGCAGACCTATGAAAAGAACATGCCTGAGGTGAGGACTCAGGGCCAGTGCTGAGACTGATGGTGAAGGTGGGAAAGATTAGGTAGAAGAGACAGGTTGGTCTCAGATATCCCCTGTTGGGATCCTCACTCTAAATTTTTCCTCACCATAGCTTTTGCCCTCAAACCTGAGCAACAAGACACCCTTTCAGCTGGATGGCCTGTCTGACACTGTGCAGAATGTCGCCGGCATTAAGTACTTGAACCTCTCCAACAGTGAGGTGAGGTGTGATACCCAGATCCTTCTTTGAAAGGAAGGTGGGAGTGCTCATGGGATGGTGACAAGTCAGGGAAGTGGATTTTTTGGAAAAAAGAAGAGCTAGGTGTGCAGGGTCATCCTGGCCATCTTTCTCTGCTCCATGTGTTTCCTTCCCATAATTAGAGGTGATGTCTTCAGAGGAGCTGGACAAGGGCAAAAGTCTGCAGCCAGAAGAGATGAGTGCCGACAGAAGCCCCCTGTGCACTGCCTTCCCTGATAAACCAACCAACATAAAGTCAGTTGTACACTGTGTCACCCCATGGGACTCTAAACTATGCCTAACGGTACCTATTTGGAGGAGCCAGCAGCTCTGTTCCTTTGCAGGAGACCAGAATCCCTATGCTCTCCTCTTTGTGTCCCTCACCTGTGCTGAAACATCTCCTATTTGGATTAAGAGGCTAGAATATAGCTTCTGAGCCCTGGCTCAGGCCAACAGACAGAGGGGGAGGTTCACTGAGACTTACTTTTCTTGGCAAGAAGGGCCGGAAGTGGAGCTGAAGCTGCCTAATGTGCCTCAAGTTAAGATGGCTCTTGGATCTGTAATAGGATGAAGAGGTGGGAGAATTTCTGGGTCCATTTATGGGGATCTGAATAGAACAGGGTAAAAAGGGAGCTGTGGGGTGGAGAAAAACAGTGGAAGAAGAAAAATATGGGTTAGGGGGAAATGCCTTCTACATGATGCTGGGTCCAATACTCCTCTATAGAATGCAAAACATTATTCTCTTATACCTGTGGTTTTCAACTCTGGATATACAGAAAAATCCTCTCCAATGTCCAGACTCAAGAAATTGAATTGAGAAAAAAGAAAGAAATTTCATCAGAATATCTAGGGGTAGATCCAGTCATCAGTGTTTTTAAGGCTCCCCAACTGATTCTCATGAGCTGTCAAAATCAAAAGCCTTATCTAATAGTATATTAGTTTTCTAAGGCAAAGTCATCACAGACTGAGTGGCTTAAGCAATAGAAATTTATTTCTCACAGTTCTGAAAACTAGAAAGCCAAGGTCCAAGTACTTATAGCATTAGTTTCTTCTGAGGCCTCTCTTCTTGCCTTGCAAGTGGTCACCCTCTTACTCCTTTTTCACATGGTCATCCTTCTGTGCACACACACTCTTGTTATCTCTCCATATTTCCTAAACTCCTCTCATAGGTAGATAATCTAATCAGACTGGCTTATGGCCTACCCTGATGGTTTCTTTTTAACTTAATTACCTCTTTAAAGGCCTTATCTTCAAATCCAGTCATATGCTGAGGTACAGAGAGTTAAAGCTTCAACATATGAGTTTGGGTGGGACGCAGTTCAGTTGGTACAGATGGTATAAGTAATATCTTGGTCTGAGAAGTTCAGGTGCCTTTTAGCAGCCTTCCTGTGACTACCACACAACAATTTTACAATCACTTTGTTGGGCAGAAGTTGGTCATGTGGCCACACATAGCTGCAAAGGAGACCACCAGTGTGGTCTTTTACTGCCAACACTACTATCCAAAATAAATTTCAGATTCTATTATTTCTTAAAGATTTTAATGATTTATTTGACATGGGGAGAGGGGAGAGAGCAAGCATAAACAGGGGAGAGGGGCAGAGGAAGAGGCAGAAAGAGAAGCAGGCTTCCTGCTGTGCAAGGAGCCAATATGGGTTTCAATCTCAAGACCCTGGGACCACCACCCAATGGGGAAGGCAAACGCTTCACCTACTGACCCACCCAGGTGCCCTGGGATTCTATTTTTAAGGGAGAAGTATAATTGGTATAGAATATATGTTATACTTTTATATCCAAGACAGCTAGAAGCATCAATTATTGGGCTCTTTCTACCCAATTTTCCAACCACAATTTTCATGGGTTCAAATAAAACTTCTGTTTTAGAGACACCTAAGCTCACTCTTCTGTCCTCCCAAATCCCCTGTCCCAGACTGCTTGGCTCTTCACAACTTAACATACATATATTTAATCACTGTCATTTATCCATTCAACAAATATTTAGTGGTTAACAAAGACATGAGAGGCACTGTGATAGATACTAGAGATAAAGTAGAGAACCTGACAGACATGGTCCTGTTTCCCATTGAGCTTACATTTTAGAGGGGATGATACCTTCAGGGATGAAATGTTATTAAGAAAATAATATGGGGAAACATGATAGAGAGCCAGTAGGGTGGGGAAGGCAGGGAAGAATTTTCTGAAGAAATGACTTTTATCTGATACTCAGCAAGAAGCAGTCAGCTGTGGGGAGATATGGGACCTTAGGGAACAGGAGAGGGTGCAGCAAGAAGAAAGGCCCTAAAATATGAAGACGCTTGGCACATGTAGGAAATAGTTTGGATTCCAGTGTGTCTTAGAACAGTGTTGGGAAATGAAGTTAGAGTAGCAGAAGAGGCCAGGTCACAGAAAGCCCTATGGGCCATGATAAGCATTCCAGATTTTGTTCTTACTAAGATGGAGCCACTGGGGCACTTTAAGAAAGAAAGGAATATTATTACAATATACTTTATTAAAGGTCAGTCTGAATGTCTTTTGTGGAACAGACTGAAATATAGGAGCAAGGGAATGAGGTAGGAGACTTCTACAGACATGAGAGTGAGAAGTTACAGTGGCATGGACCAAAGTCTCAGCAATGGAAGAGGTGAGAAGGAGTTTAAAGTGAGATTTATTCCAGAAATACTGAACTTGCTGATGAAGTCCATGTTTGAAGTGAGGGATAGAAAGGAACCTAGTGTGTCTTTTGGAATGTGGATCTTTGCAACTGGGTTAGGGTGGTTTTCTTAGATGAAGAACTGAGTCGAGGGTCAGGTTTAGTGCAATTCCAAGAAATTGACAGTTCTGTTTTGATCATGTTGTTTGTGGAGCTTATGAAAAAATCTGGGTGGGGCCACACTGTTGGATATATAAGTCTGGAGCTCCTGATAATATTTTTGGCTACAGCAAAAACAAGAGAGAACAACTATACAATTTAACAGAGTAATTCAATCAGAAAATACTTGATTCTACATATGAGCAGGACCCAGCTCTAGATTTTAGAAGGGATATGAAGACATTTTAAATCAACTTTACTGAGCTATAACTTGTGTTCAATATAATACATCCATTTTAGGTGTATAATTCAATAAATTTGGATAAATTTATCCATTCATACATGTAACTACCACAGTGGACATAAAGAACATTGATATGAAGGCTTTTAAGATCCCTATCCCTTTCTGGGGCACCTGGGTGGCTCAGTGGGTTAAAGCCTCTGCCTTCAGCTCAGGTCATGGTCCCAGGGTCCTGGGATCGAGCCCCGAATCAAGCTCTCTGCTCAGCAGGGAGCCTACTCCCCCCCCCTCTCTCTGCCTGCTTCTCTGCCTACTTGTGATCTCTGTCAAATAAATAAAATCTTTAAAAATAAAAAGATCCCTATCACTTTCTTCATGAAGCTCATCATGCTGTTAGAGGGAAAGAAATGCAGACATGTAAGTGAAAGAAAGATATAAGGAAGTAAAGGGTAAGTTTCAATGACTGTAACAGTTCTTGAAGGATGTCACTTTGGTGAGGGTATCCACTGGAAATGCCTGACTATAACGCAAATACATTTGGGGCAGGAAGCTTGCCATCAACATAAAAGGTCAAGGGAGAAGTCAGGCCAGGCCACAAGATTTTCATCTCCTCAAATATCTCACCAATCTGAAATGCCCATAATTATTCACCACTTTGGCTTAAAATATTTGGAATTATCTTTATACTACAAGTTATAAAATGCACATAAATATTTCAAGAGTGATGTCTGTGGGATACATAGAAAGCCAGCACTCCACTAACATATGCTTATGGTGTCATAGGTAGATTTTCTGGCAACCGCCTCATTAGAGGATAGGGAACTTCAGGACAAATGAGGGATTAGCACAGCAAGTACTCAATTATCCTCTTAACTCCTCTGTTTTCTTTTAACCTGACAATAGAAAAACTTCCTTCCTTTGGGATAGCCTGTATCATTTTGTGGTGGCAAGCCTCATAAGGAAGCATGTGACATTCATTTTAGTCCAAAGAAAAGGAGGATTTTATTGGGAGCATGAGTTCATCTAGGGATTGGGGGAAGCCCTAGAAAATGATGTGTGTGTGTGTGTGTGTGTGTGTGTGTGTGTGTGTGTGTGTGTGTGAGGAGGAGGTATAAACAAAGTCCATGGGCTATAAATTTTCAGTATCTATGTTTATTCTTACTGATAGTAACATGTAAAAAGTGGTCATGGTGAGAGAGATGGAGGTTATGTCGAAGCCTAACAGTGTGAGTCCTGATTTATCTAGGTGGGTGGATATAGCTTTGCTACTGTTGAATGTTCAATCTTCCAGCAACAGAAACCAATGTTGATCACCAAAATGGGACTGGTTGAATAGACTGGGTCTTTTCACTCTGAAAGTGAAAGGCCAATGACTCTTTCAAGAGGAAAATACACGTATTGAAGGTAATGGTTTTCTTGTCAGGTCTTGGCCATCACCTTTATCTGAGAGCATAGTGTTTGATCCACTGTCATGGAATTCTCAGAATACATCATATCAAACAAAGAGACCCACTTTATAGCAACATGTATGGAAATGGACCCATAGACATGGGATTCACTGATCATATGATATATTGCACTACCCAGAAACTCCTGCCTAATAAAGGATTAAAATGGATTGCTGAAAGACCAAATGAAGTTCTGTTTAAAGGTGACATTTTAGTAGAATTGGGAGTCATCATCTAGGACTCTAATGTACACCATGAGTAAAAGACTTTTATGGGGTTCTAATCCTCAAAAAAGATAATACATGGATCTGGAAAACAAGGGAGTATAAGAAGGACATACCATTTGTCATCATTCCAACTGACCAGGTTGGAGAAATTTGGGTGCCTGGTTTCTATAACTCTGGGTTATTGAACTATAAGCTACAAATTCTACTCATATACTTCGTCTTCCTTGTGCTCATCAACCATCCTGTAAAAGAAGAGTCACCATCCTGGCAGAGGTAATTGACTATTATCGGGAGAGGTATGAACATTATTACACACATGAGAGCAGGAAGAAATATGTTTGGCTACGAAGCAATCCATTGAGTGCTTCTTAGTAGTCCCCTGCCCAGTTTTGACAATAAAAGGATAATGGAGAAACCCACAGCCATAGAAGAATAAAATGACCAGGAATGAGGGTCTAAATAATGCTACTCATAACCCATTACAACCATCAGACTTGGGGACTGAAGATGAAGGGAATCTAGAATGGGTAGTGGACGAAAGAGATGAATATTAGTTGTGGCCACATGACCAGATGCAAATATGGGCTGGTAATTATTATCTTCTAAGTTTCCTTCAGTAATACAGAACCACTGGGTTTTCTGAGCATATGTGGAGTAGTAGATCCAATTAGAGCAAATGGTAGAGAAATAGGAACTCAGAATAACGTTGCCTTGATATCCCTTTCAGAGAATGACTTGTTGCCCACCCTGTGGCAATTAATATCAACAGATAGCCTTCAGCTATCAGCGGTTTCTGGGATAACATCTGCTGCAGAAAGCTGTCTTGCCCGTAGTCATGCCCTTCCTATGGTGTTCCTCATGGATGAAGGTAGGGTATAAAGGCCCAGCCATTTAGGCCCAATGCCTGACAAATATAGTGGAAAGTTTTAGCTCCTCAACTCAACATGGAGAGGGCAAAAGATATCAGACTTGCATCATAGACTGACTTTTCCCTTGGCCTAATCCTACTTCTTCCTCCCCCAATCTATAGTTTTTTTTTTTTATCCCAATGGAACTCTATAATAAATATCAAGCATATTAAATTCAATCTTAAACATTATTTCCTGAGCTCACCTTAGGACCCCTCCCAGAGAACTTGCATATTTGTCTGTTTTGTTTAATGTTATATTTCTAGCATCTAGAAGAGTGTCTGTAACATAGTAGAACCTCAATAATTATTGGTTGAATGGACATGTAAAATGGCACAACCACTTTGAAGAATAGTTTGGAAGTTCTTAAAAAGTTAAACTTACACTCTACCTACCATATAATATATCTATTCTACTCCTAGATAATTATTCAAGAGAAATGAAAGGTTATATCCACCCAAGTACTTGTGCATAAGTTTCATAACAGCTTTACTCATATAGCTCAAAACTAGAAACAAGTGAAACATCTACCACTTGGTGAATGCAAAAACAAATTGTGAAGTACTGCTCAGCAATAAAAGGAAGAAACTATTTATACACTTAATGATATGGATGAATCTCAAAATATTTTTGCAAAATTGAATCATCTAGAAGAAAAAGAGTATAAGATTATATTTTTCCATTTATATAAAAGTATAGAACATGATGGGGTACCTGGGTGGCTCAGTGGGTTAAGCCTCTGCCTTCGGCTCAGGTCATATCCCAGGGTCCTGGGATTGAGCCCCACATCCGGCTCTCTGCTCAGCAAGAAGCCGGCTTCCCCCTCTCTCTCTGCTTGCCTCTCTGTCTACTTGTGATCTCTCTCTCTCTCTCTCTCTCTCTCTCTGTCAAATAAATAAAATCTTTTTTTTTAAGTATAGAACATGCAAACTGACTTACAGTAACAGAAAGCAAATCAGGGCTTGTCTGAGGGTGGTAGAAGGTTTGTAGAGGGAGTGAGGAAGAATTAGAAAAGAGCATGAGAAATTTAGGAGGATTAATTAATATGTTCATTATCTTTACAGCAGTTATGACTGCATTCATCTGTCAAAACTTAACAAGTCATACACTTTAAATATATAGTGTTAATTGCATATCAATTATACATCAAAAAGTCTGTTAAAATAGTTATTGATGGATAAAAGAATGAACTCATAACCTAGGACAGTTGTTTCCCAGAAACCTACCTCAAAGGTATATTCTCTGTTTTACATTTCACAATTGAATAACCAGACCCCTAAATTTTCAGTCTCTGAGAATCTTAGGAATGGACTTTAGAAACATAATTGACCCTTCTATCCTTAACCTTTTATATGGAAGACTCAACAAGCACAGCCCCACCCCAAACCTTGGATAAAAAAAAAAAAAAAAAAAAAAAAAAAAACTGGTATGAAAGATCTGGCCAAGACTAGGCAGGAGTGAAGACAGTTGATATTTCATGGGCAAAAATGAACTTTCTGAAATTGTTGGCAGTAGGCAGGAAAACCATAGCTCCAACTTACACCATCTGTTGAGAAAAGACATTGTGGACCATGGGCTGAAAAATCCCTGTGGTGAAGAAGAACTATCTTTGAAGTTATGAGAAGGAAATGGGAGAATCAATGTGACAATGAAAAAAACATGCAATTCTCCCATACTTTAAAGAGGGGATATATAAAAAAGGATCCTCTATGTGCTAGAACAAGGTAATGTATATGAGGATTCAGTGATAGGAAGCTGAGAGAAGGAAATGGTTCCACCTAGGACAGAGTTTTGGCGAGAAGAGATGGTTCATGAAGGACAGGGACTGATACTCTTCCATCTCATAAATCTTCAGGGAAGAGAGGCAAGACTGCCTAATGAAGAGTCTGGTGATGTTTTAATGTGCACTGCGCCAGGTAACCTCTTCCATTGTATACCTGAGGATAATATAAAAGGCACCTTGAATAATTTTTGTAATTAAACTTATCATTAGTAGAGAAGTGAGAGATAGATTTCAGCACCTGCTGCCAAAAATGGCCCTAAGTGTCCCAATAATATTGTGCTTCAATAAAGTTGTCACCCTGTATTGCAAAATATTTCAACCAAAGTTGAGGGGTTAAATACAGGCCTTCAGAGAAATGGAATAATTCTGAAGAAACGTGGAGAGAAGTTTCAAACTTGCTGCAAGCACAGCTGTGGCAGATGCTCCAGTCTTCTTCAGAGAGGTTTTAAAAACATGGAATGGATTTAGACAGGTGCCTGCTGCTTCCCACTCCTACCCTGTGCTTGTTCTACGCTGTGCCTGTTTAGTTGGCTGCCTGCCAGTCCTAAGAAGAAAAGATCTAAATTGCTCTGGTCTTTTTTTGGCAGCTTGGTTTTTATTTATTTTTTTATTTTTTTTAAGATTTTATTTATTTATTTTATAGACAGAGATCACAAGCAGGCACAGAGGCAGGCAGAGAGAGAGGAGGAAGCAGGCTCCCTGCTGAGCAGAGAGCCCGATGTGGGGCTCGATCCCAGGACCCTGGGACCATGACCTGAGCCGAAAGCAGAGGCTTTAACCCACTGAGCCACCCAGGCACCCCTGGCAGCTTGTTTTTTAAAATGAACATTTACCAACTTTACCCCACTCCAGTGCCTAAAGAATGACAAACTACGTTGTAGAATGAGATGCAATGGCTATTACAGGAACCAGTAAAATAGAGTGAGGATGCAAGAAAATTGGGGTTAATGTTGATCTGAGGTAGGAATCCTAACTGTTTCAAGTAGCACAAAACATAAGGGTGATTAAAGGCTCTGCTTTAGGGGCACCTGGGTGGCTCAGTTGGTTAAACAACTGCCTTCAGCTCAGGTAATGATCCTGGAGTCCCAGGATCTAGTCCCATATTTGGGGGGGGGGGGTCCCTGCTCAGTGGGGAGTCTGCTTCTCCCTCTGACCCTCTCCCCTCTCATACTTTCTCTATCTCTCAATTAAATAAATAAAATCTTAAAAAAAATAAAGGCTCTAGTTTAGATGCTTTTACCAAATCCCCCAGTAATCAGATCCATACTCTGGTCTCTGCCTTGGAAGGTACCTATGACTCCCAGTTTTTTAGTCTTTTAGGATTCTGCAATTTGTTTCTTAGGCGGTTGGTATTTAGTTTCTGTGGTCTGCTCAGTGTCTGTTTTCCAATTTCCAAAATTTTGCTCAGATTTTTTTGTCTTCTGTCCTTTTCCCCCAACTTTTCTTCATTTGAAGAGGTTTTCTACTGAGATCAAAAAAGCATTTGTATTCCATTTTCCGTGAATAAGCAGAAGTTCATGAATAGATTTTTTTCTAATAGTTCACTGTGCTTTCATAAATCCTTTGTGATCTTATTTCTTTGTAAGATATTGGTTAGTTCAGTTTGGTATTATTTTACTTAGAATTTTTACATATATAATTATACATGTACTATAATTTCCTTTGCTTATACTGTCTTTTTCTAACATTTAGTGTCCAATTTTACTAGAATTACAAGAGAAGATTTTTAAATCTTATTGACTTTAATGATAAATGTTTTCTCATCTGGACTAATTGGTGGATATAAATATATCTGAATAAATAAAAAGAATAGTCTTAACATGTGGAAAGGGACCATTACTATTTCAAAAGCACTGCTCTATGAAAAGAGGCAAAAAAAAAAAAAACCCTCCTCAGTACATGGACTATTACCAATGAAACTGGGATAAAATGTTGCTTTGTTCAGGGGACTTCATTAAACTGGCTTTGTTATTATAATGTATATCTTGAGGAAAAGCCAATAAATTATGTTTTTTTATTAGGTATCAGTGTTTTTTAAGTTTTTATCTAAATTCCAGTTAGTTAACATACAGTGTAATATTAGTTTCAAGTGTACAATATAGTGATTCAGAATGGCTAAAATTAACAACACAAGAAACAAGTATTGGTTAGAATGTGGAGAAAAGGGAACGCTCTTGCACTGTTGGTGGGAATGCAAACTGGCACAGTCACTCAGGAAAACAATAAATTATAAGTGAATAGAGTCTTGCCCATTCACTTCCATGGTGCTATTGTAAAATAAAAGTAAAGCCCTGAGTAGATCTTCACAGTGCTCAGCTTTCCTCCCAGGTCAGGCCAGAACAACTCTTCACAGTGGCAGACCCAGGAGAGAGTCCCAACATTCTCCTTTATCTTTCCTTCCACCCTGACTTGATATCTACTACAATTATTCCTCTGCATATGTTATCCCTTAAAATGCACTGCCTCCATACTAGGCATTTAGATTCAGGTGAGAATCATGGTGGTTAATTTTATGTGTCAACTTGACAAGGCCACAGGGTGCCCAGGTATTTTGGTAAAATGGTGTTTCTGGGTGTGCCTATGAGGATGTTTCTGGATGAGGTTAGCATTTGAGTTGATAAACTGAGTAAAGCAGATTTCCCTCTTCAGTGTGGGTAGGCACCTAATTGGTTGAGTGCTGGAGCTGGAATTCTTCCAAGAGGTAAGCCTACATCATTGGACAGTGTTTCACGTCCAGTTATTTAGATAGTGGAAATGAGTAACCAGAGCAATCTCTTGAGGACCTACAGCCCCCAGGCTTTCCCTTTTGACTACTTCTTCCTATTGAGTAAGCTAGATCACTTTCAGAAGCTTCACTTAATCTTTAATTATCCCTCAGGCCACCTATGTAAGATGCTCAAGGAGTGTAGGTAGAAGTTTTTCTGAAGATACACAGGCCAAGATCTCCAGAATGCCTCTCTGAAACTCATCAAGTTAGATCCAAGCATAGGTTTCCCTTCCATTAATTTATGCTGAATCACTTGGGAGCACTGGCTGCATACCTGGGGTCCTGGTCTGCCAGGGGCTATTAACTGTTAAAGGGAAGAAAGATACATGCCTGGAATATAACTATAATTCATCCATTCATTCATTTATTCATTCATTCATCCAAGTATGTCAAGCATAATGATAAGAAGGGAAAATAGGACCATTAAAAAAATCAGGCAGGGCACCTGGGTGGCTCAGTGGGTTAAGCCACTGCCTTCGGCTCAGGTCATGATCTCAGGGTCCTGGGATCGAGTCCCGAGTCGGGCTCTCTGCTCAGCAGGGAGCCTGCTTCCATCTCTCTCTCTCTCTCTCTGCCTGCCTCTCCATCTACTTGTGATCTCTCTCTATCAAATAAATAAATAAAATCTTAAAAAAAAAAAAGCTTTTAAAAATAAATAAATAAATAAAAAATAAAAAAATCAGGCAATGCCCTTGTCTTCCTGAAGCTTCAGAGTCTATACAGAGAAAGAAAGAGGTTCTGGGGTAAGGGAAGTGTTTGGGTCCCTATAGTGTCTAACCCCAGTTTATAAAGTCAACTCTTCCCCTTCTGCATAGACAAAGCTGGGACATGAACTAGAACAGAAAGCTGTTCACCAGGAGCCTGTCCATTGTGTAAATAAAAGGTTTCTCAAAATTCCACCCAATAAAACCCTTAGTCCTTATTATAAAACACTTAAATTTCATTTAATTTTTTAAACAATCTGAGGAGTGTAACTAATTATTTTATCTCTATATCTAATTAGAAAGTTAAGGTTAAAGAAGATTGAGTGTCTTAAAAGAAAATAGGAGGCATATTGATAATAAGAAAGTGTTAAACTTTAAGCTATGAAATCTTAACTAATACAATATACTGGCTCCCATCCTTTAGGTCCAGGTCAAGGTAGTGGCAAAGCAAATTTCTCAGTCCAAAGCTTGGAAGTTACTGGCCCTTAGAGAGTCATATGAACTGGAGAAGCTATAGTATATTGAAAGCCTAACATGCCATCCTCCTGCCTGATCTGTGTAATTGTTCCTGTCTCTGTTCTGTTGTCTCATAATAATGACATCTTAACACTGGGCTTTATTTTGACTGGATTATTTCTCCCAAAAGTCATATGTTGAAGTCCTAATTCCCAGTGCCTCAGAATATGACTACATCTGGAAATGGGATGTTTAAAGACATGATTAAGTTAAAGTGAGGCTGTTATATGCCTTAATCCATTCTGACTGGTGTCTTCATACTAAGAGGAGCTTAAAAAATGCAGAATCAGACCCATAAATACAGAGAACAAACAATTGTTGCCAGAGGGGAAGGGAAACGGGAAATGGGCAAAATGAGTGAAGAGGAGTGGAAGATACAGACTTTCAGTTATGGATAGAATGTCACAGGAATAAAAGGCACAGCATAGGGAATATAGTCAGTGATATTATAATAGCACTGTATGATGACACTTGTGCACATAGCACAACCTATACAGAAGTTGAACCACTATGTTGTACACCTGAAACTAACATAAAATTGTGTGTCAACTATACTCAAATATAAAAAATTTTAAATAAGTAAATCCATTTTTTTTAAGAGAGATCACAAGTTGGCAGAGAGGCAAGCAGAGAGAGAGGAGGAAGCAGGCTCCCTGCTGAGCAGAGAGCCCAATGCGGGACTCAATCCCAGAACCCTGAGATCATGACCTGAGCCAAAGGCAGAGGCTTAACCCACTGAGCCACCACCCAGGCGCCCCCATTTTGGTTCTCTCTTTTTTTTTTTTTTTAAATTTTCAGCATAACAGTATTCCTTGTTTTTGCACCACACCCAGTGCTCTATGCAATCCGTGCCCTCTCTAATGCCCACCATCTGGTACCCCGGCCTCCCCCCCCCCCCCGCTTCAAACCCCCCAGATTGTTTTTCAGAGTCCATAGTCTCTCATGGTTCACATCCCCTTCCAATTTCCCCAACTCCCTTCTCCTCTCTAACTCCTCTTGTCCTCATTTTGGTTCTTTTTTAAAGGCGCTTAAGACACACAGACGCCAGGATCATGTGTGCATAGAGACCATCATGTGAAAAGACAGCAAGAGGGCACCCATCTGCAAACCTGGGAGAAAAGCCTCAGAAGAAACCAAACATAACAATACCTGATTTTGGACATCTAACCTCCAGAACCATAAGAAACAAATTTCTGTTGTTAAACTACCTAGTCTGAAGTATTTTTGTTATGGCAGCCTAAATAGTCTAATACAAGCATTATGAACATGTTGCAGAGTTTTGCAGGTTATAAAGCAGGTATAATAGCCTGACACAGAAAAGATGAAAATAAAGTGATGATCAATGACCAGTAAAACTAAGAGAAAGATGTTTTATTTATATTAGTGTCAGGCACCCCCCCATGTGTATTAGAGTGTGCTGACAGGCACTCATTGATGTAACTAAACATTTTCTTAATCCTAAAAAATTCCTGGTAATCATCTCAGAGGAAAAAATATATGATATGACTATCAGGTCTGACAGGAGAAAATCTGACTTTTCTCAAGAAAAGTTATAATTAGAATTTCAGTGTTCTGATGAAAGAAGCTGATCTCGATCACCATCAAAATGTCTAAGTATGCTCTAGTTCCATCCATGTTGTCGCAAATGGCAAGATTTCATTTCTTTTGATGGCTGCATAGTATTCCATTGTGTATATATACCACATCTTCTTGCTTAGCGAAAGAAGTCAAGCAGAGAAAGACAACTATCATATGATCTCCCTGATATGAGGAAGTGGTGATGCAACATGGGGGCTTAAGTGGGTAGGAGAAGAAT
>NC_081575.1:45127562-45167397 GCF_022355385.1 Mustela nigripes
GGGAGAAGGGGGTGGGATTATGGACATTGGGGAGGGTATGTGCTTTGGTGAGTGCTGTGAAGTGTGTAAACCTGGTGATTCACAGACCTGTACCCCTGGGGATAAAAATACATGTTTATTTAATTAATTAATTAATTAATTAATTTTTAAAAATGTCTAAATATGGCTTGAGCATAAGTGGGATAGGTGCAATTCTGCTATGTCTTACACTGTGATCTGTCCATCTGTAAGTACTTACAGAGACTAAAGTTGGGCCAGGCATCAGATCTTGATGTCAGACTCCTGTTACTGTACATAGAGGCTTCCTAAATCCAGTTTGAAGTTTCATAATAGGTTTTATTGTAAATACATGGCTCCATTTTCATAACCTGCATTTACATGTGTTCCATAAATGATTCTTCCAAAATTATCTATAGAACACCAATTTTCACAAATTATAGTCACTTGAAAAAAAATCACAACTTCCTTCAGTAGTCTTAGAACTACAAACACACAGTCTGTTGTCGTCCTTACTAAAATATTCAAATTTAACCATGGTACAAAATTTACTCTGTTGAATTTTCTTCAGCTTATTTATGTAACTATGTTATACTGCAGGTACTTGGCAAAATAATACCATTGCTTTTACAACACTTTTTTCCCAAGTCAGCAAACCAGTAAGGCCACATCAAATTTATTATGGATATACATACAAAAGCTTCAGTTTTCCACACAAATCAGCGGAAGAGGTGTTCATAAAACTGCAGTTTAAAAAAAACTGCATTGTATATTCTTCTTTGTTCTTTCTAGGAAAGTTCATAGTATATCTTATATACACAATAATACCTAATTCAGATTCTACTTATTTTTAATCTTTGTAATTCCAGCAAGAGCCAGGTATTATGTTTAAATTCTGCAATATTTCTTTTTTTGGTATTTATCTAAAAGGAGATGTTTTCAACTATCATTTAACATTATATACCACATATTATATAAATGAATATTACATATATTATTACAATTATATTTATACATTAAAATAAATCTAAGGGTCTTAATTAGTTTCAATTTTGTTTTATTAGTTTTAATTACTGGTAGTACCTGAAATTATTTAAATGGCATTTCAAAGAGGTCCTCCATTATCTCAACTTTTCAGAAACTGAAGATGGCTGTCCATTTAGTCTGAATAAGGAAGACTGAATTAATATTAATTTTTTTTGAGAATCTAGTGGGTGATCAAAACACAAAGTTTGGATCCAGAGTGTCTGGAAGCAATCCCTGGCTTGACATCTATAAATTCTATCTTCTTAGGCAAGTGACTTAACACCTATGTGTTTCAACTTCCTCATCTGTGAAAACTGAAAAAATAAAGATAGTACATACTCCATAGAATCACCCCTATTAAATGAGTTAATATTTTTAAGCCCTTGACTCATAGTAATTATTGTGCTTCTTTTTTAGATTAACAGCTAAAATTCACTTACTTGGTTCACTTTAGTTTCCTTTAGACTTCCACAAAATTAAATCAACAATGCTTCTCTGTAACCACTCCTTAGGCTTTTGAAGTAATCACCACAATATGGCAATTGTTATGGTTTTAGGGAGGACCCATTTCATTGCTGTGTATTAATTTGTGTCTTAAATTTCATGTATTATTAGAAAAATAACAGAATTAGCACATTAAAAAAGGGGTGGGGCAGGCAAAGCCCAACTTTGTGTGCTGAGGAAAGTCACTTGGAGCCACCACCATCACTAGGGAGCCCAGGAATGTGGGCAATCTCAGATCTCCAGATCTCATGAAGAGAATGCTCTCCTAAAACATGCAGATTGGGAGAATCCTGCTGTTGTTGTACCCAACTATTACCAAGCTGACCCAGCATTTAAGCACTGTGGGATCCTAAGGCTGTTGTCACATAAATACTGTCATCATGTGAACACTACAATTATGTGGCAGGCCCACACATAGGGGTCATGTCAATACCATGGGCTTCTAAACCCTAAGGTCACCTGGTCTCTCTGAACCGGTTGCCACTATGATCATATGGTAGATTCAGCATCAAGTCACTACAGAATCACGGACTCTTAAATCCTGCCCATCAGGTGATTTTTTCCCTGTCATGTGGCATGTGGAAACTTCAGCTCTCAAAATCACATGGGTGTCCTGTTTCCGAGGTCATAAGGATGATGGTCATATATCAGGCTCTGTTGTCTCTATCACTAAAGATTGTGGACTACCAAACTGTAAATCTAGGCGTCAGCAACCATGTGGCGCCTATCATTACGTAGCAGTCACGTGAGCACAGCAGCTACCCAATCGCTTTTGGTTAGCTATATCCTCCGGTCACGCGAGGCTCAGATTTCTCAGTCACGTGAAAATCGAAGGCTCCTGAACCCTGAAGTCACTTAGATCTTTCTGTCATGTGGACCCTGCCGGTCAAGTCTCTGGAAGTCAGGTAGACCCCCGATAGCTGTGGGTTATGGGGATCCTGCAGTCCCGTGATTCCGCTATAGTCGTGTGCGAGTGTCTGTGTTTTTAAGTGTGTGGAGTCTCCAGAAGTGTGAGAAGTGTGGCTCAACTTAGCTTTCTGAGGAGTCAGACCTATACATAAAGAAGACCCTGTGGTCTGCACTCTGGCAAAGGGAGAATTTTCCTGAGACTCTGGTTCAGATTTTTTCCTTTCCACCAACTTTTATATACTGGCGTGGCAAGCGGCACTTGGGTGGGCGGGGCACCAGTGAATACTTGATCTTTACTCAGAGTTGGCTTGAGAAGATGCCCCTGGGGGTCATGTACTTCTCTCAATGGCCAATCTCTAGAAATGCGGTGGGACCCTGTTGCCATTCCTCTTCCCCAGCGCCACCCTGAAGCCCTACCTTTTTTTTTTTTTTTTTTTTTTTTAAGATTTTATATATTTGACACAGAGAAAGAGCACACGGGCAGGGGGAGCGGCGGGCAGGCAGAGGCAGAGGGAGAAGCAGGCTCCCTGGGAGGGAGCCCCATGTGGGGCTCGATCCGAGGACCCTGGGATCATGTCTCAGTCGAAGGCTGCCACCTAATTGAGCCTCCAAGGTGCCCCTAAACCCTGCTCTTTATTATCACCCTGCCGTATTAGCTTGTCTGTTTTGGACTCCCCTGCCATTGTCTGTTATCAAAGATACCAGAGACCTCCTAGATGCCAATTTGTATAAATGACTCCAAATATGATTTTAATTTCTTTCTTATTTGATTCTGTGGAGAGAGGGAAGAAGAGACTTTCAAAGAATCAGATATTTTGGGGGCGCCTGGGTGGCTAAGTGGGTTAAGCCTCTGCCTCAGGTCATGATCTCGGGGTCCTGGGATCGAGCCCCGCATCGGGCTCTCTGCTCAGCCGGGATCCTGTATCCCTTTCTCTCTGCCTACTTGTGATCTCTCTCTGTCAAATAAATAAATAAAAATCTTTAATTTAAAAAAATCAGATATTTTTTCAATGAAAGTGTGAAAGTTCAAGTGTATTCAAAAATATTTTTAAGTGTCACAGTAGCCATTATCTCAAGTTTTAGAATGTTTTAATTAGATTTACTTTGTAGTCCAACAGGTTTTCAAAGTGCACATTGGGTGCATATATTTTTGTACTAGGGATCTTTAAGTAGCTTAAACTAATCCAACCAGACACTATTAGCTTCTGATTTTTCTCCTGATTTTCTAACCATTGCTTCGTAGAATCCTTGAAAACTCTTTTCCTTCCTCCTGTTCTTCATGTGGAAAAAATAGTAAATTTATTTAAGAAAAACATATTAAGTAAAATTATGGGTGATACATAAAAATCACACAGGTGGTAGCAGATGAGTAAAATTCAGCAAATAAAGGACTGTGTTTACATTTGTGAGGTTTTGAAATATCATTTTATAGGCACTTAAAGAATATTGTCATGTGTAATATTTTTATTTCTCATATCCACTTTACCTTTTCTCTCATTTCAGCACTTCCAGATTTGATACACAAAATACTATGTCCAAAAGGCAGCAACAACAAAAATATGTTCTTCCATCAGATAAATATGAGACATATAGAAATGAAGGTAAAAGGATTTTTATATTGTCATATTTTTAAGATAACTATGCTAATATGCAATTTGAATATCAAAGAGAGAGGTAGTGTCTTAGTCCTTTCAGGCTGCTTTAACAGAACATCATGAAGTTTATAAGTGAGAGTTGCCAAGAGAGGCAGTTCACAGAATATTTCACAGAACCAAATCTTTTTGCTGTTGTAAATGACATATTCACAATGATATATTATTTTCTATTTGTTACAATTCTTTTGTATATATAGTATTACATCCAGTAAACTGGTCAATCTCTAGTCTTATAATTTTCTGTAGATTCTCTGGAATTTTTTAAGAAGAGTTTTGTTTCTTCACTTTTACAGTTATGAATTTATGTATATATGTATGCATTTATTTATTTTGGTTAACTCTCTGCCTAAGAGACTCAGATGTTGAAGAGAACTGATCATATGAGGGTGACTGGGTGGCTCAGTTGGTTGAGCATCAGACTCTTGATTTTCGCTCAGATCATGATCTAAGGGTTGTGAGACTGAGCCCTACGTTGGGCTTTGTGCTCAGTGCAAAGTCTGCTTGATATTTTCTCCTTCTTCCCCTGTCCCCCATTCGTGTTCTCTCTCTCTTAAATAAATAATTTTTTTTAAAAAAAGAACTGATTACCTGATTTAATATGGAATGCTTTCAATGTTTCACAATTATATATGGTGTTTGTTGTAGTCTTTTTTAAAAAATATATGTTATCAATTTAAAGAAATAGCTCTCTATTCTTGGTCAGCTGAGAGCTGTTGTTTAATCTTGATTGGTTACTAAATTTTATTTGTACCCCTTTTTCTGAAATCTTTGTGTTGATTATCCTTTTCCTGCTTTATCTTATTAATGTGATGGATTATATTATGGATCTCTTAATGTTAAGTCACACTGCAAGTTTGGGATAAACACAACTTTGTTATGTTGTGTTATCTGTTTTACCCATTGCTGGATTTGGTTTGCTAATATTTCCAATTTTTTGCATTTCTATAACTAAGACTGAACAGTAATTTTGCCTTTTCATGCATTATTTGTCAGGAATCCTTTTTAAATTAAGAAAGAGAACTCTTGGGGTGCCTGGGTGGCTCAGTGGGTTAAAGTCTCTACCTTCGGCTCGGGTCATGATCCCAGGGTCCTGGGATCGAGCCCCACATCAGGCTCTCTGCTCAGTGGGAGCCTGCTTCCCCTTCTCTCTCTACCTGCCTCTGCCTACTTGTGATCTCTCTCTGTCAAATAAATAAATAAAATATTTATTAAAAAAAAAGAAAAGAAAAGAAAGAGAACTCTTTATATTATTTTCTATTTCTTCAATTCAAAACAGTATTATTTTATGACACATGAAAATTATTTGAAATTCTCCTGTCTGTAGCCCTGATATGAGGAAGTGGTGATGCAACATGGGGGCTTAAGTGGGTAGGAGAAGAATAAATGTAGCCATATATAAAAAGTTTTACTGGAACAGAGCCCATGCTATATGCATGGCAACCTTTGGCTGAAAAAATAGATTTGAACAGCTCCATCAAAAACTGAAAAGCCTGCAAAGTCTCTATTTATGATTTGACCCTTTCCAGAAATAATTGTTGAACTCTGGCTTAGAGCAGTTGTCCTTAAAACAAGTGCACAGTAACTGGTAAATGGCTGGAAGTCCCTTTGGCTAAGCACAGGAAGATTTACTGTAGTCAATTGTGACTTCATTCTAGGATTTTTTTCCTCAGTAGTCCATTTGCTTGTGGTATTATGGCTCAGGTGTGGGAATTGATTTTTCAACCATTCAAATATGTAAAAGCCGTTCTTAGCTTGCAGGGCCCACAAAAACAGGCCACAGAAAAGGTTTGGTCCCTGGGCCATAGTTTGCCAATTCCCTGCTCTATGCTAATGGAATCACTAGGTCTCCAAAATAGCCGTAAGTGGAAGGTCAGCAAATGAGATGGAAATCATTCCTAGGATCTTCTTCTGGCAAACATAACCAAAAACTGACAGTTTAACATAGTAATTTTCAGTCTTGGTTGCACACTGCAGTCATGTGGAGAGTTTAAAAAATGTAGTTGTCTAGTCTGATTCCAATTCTGCTTTAATTGTTGTAGGTTTACCTTGGTGCCAGCATTTTTTCACTTTTTAAAATTTCTTTTTCTCAAAATTTTATTTAAATTCTAGTTAGTTAACATATAGTGTAATACTGGTTTCAGGAGTATAATTTATGATTCATGACTTACATATAACTCTCTTATGATTTGTTTTCCCTTCGATTTTTCCCCTATGATCATCTGTTTTATATCTTAAATTCCACGTGGGAGTAATATATCATATTTTTCTTTCTCTGACTTATTTCACTTAGCATAATGTACTCTAGCTCTATCCACATCATTGGAAATGGCAAGATTTCTTTTTTTTGATGGCTAAGAAATACTTCACTGTATGTATATACCACTTCTTCCTTATCCATTCATCAGTTGATGGACATTTGGGCTCTCCATAGTTTGACTATTGTAGATAATGTTGCTATAAACATAGGGGTTCATGTGCTTATTCAGATCAGTACTTTTGTATCCGTTGGGTAAATACCTAGTGGTGCAATTGCTGTATCTTAGGGTAGTTCTATTTTAACTTTCTGAGAAACCTCCATACTGTTTTCCACAGTGGCTGCAGCTCTGTTTGTATTCCCACCAACAGTGTAAGAGGGTTCCCCTTTCTCCACATACTCACCAATATCTGTTGTTTCCTGTGTTATTAATTTTAACTATTCTGACAGGTGTGAGGTAGTATCACATCATGGTTTTAATTTGTAGTTCCTTGATGATGAGTGATATTGAGCGTATTTTCATGTCTGATGGCCATATGGATGTCATCTTTGGAAAAATGTCTATCTATGTCGTCTGCCTGTTTCTAAACTGGATTATTTCTTTTTTGGGCATTGAGTTTAAGAAGTTCTTTATAGATTTTAGATACTAATCCTTTGTCAGATGTGTCATAAATATCTTTTACCATTCCTTAGGTTGCCTTTTAGTTCTATTGTTTCCTTCATTGTGTAGAAAATTTTTATCATGATGAAGTCCCATTAGTTCATTTTTTGTTGTTTCTCTTGCTTCTAGTTCTAGAGTCAACTAGTAGAGTCATGTCTAGTAACAAGTTGCTATGGCCGAGTTAAAAGAGATCGCTGTTTGTGTGTTCCTCTAGGATTTTGATGGATTCCTGTCTCACATTTAGGCCTTTCATCTGTTTGAAATTTGTTTTTGTGTATAGTATAAGAAAGTGTTCCAGTTTCATGCTTCTGCAAGCTGCTGTCCAGTTTTCCCATCATTATTTGAAGAAACTGTCTTTTTCCGTTGGATATTCTTTTCTACTTTGTCAAACACTAGTTGATCATATAGTTATAGGTCCATTTCTGGGTTTTCTATTCATTTCCATTGATCTCTGTGTCTGGTTTTGTGCCAACATCATACCGTCTTGATGTTTGCAGCTTTGCTTTTTTGTTTTTGTTTTTGTTTTTGTTTCTGTTTTAAACTTTTTTTTTCAGTGTTCCAAGATTCATTGTTTATGCATCACACCCAGTGCTCCATGCAGTACGTGCCCTCCTTTATACCCACCACCAGGCTCACTCAACCCCCACTCCCCTCTCCTCCAAAACCCTCAGTTTGTTTCTCAGAGTACACAGTCTCTCATGGTTTGTCTCCCTCTCTGATTTCCCCCAACTCCCTTCTCCCAATATCCTCCATGTTATTCCTTATGCTCCACAAGTATTACCATATGATAACTGACTTCCTTAAGAAATTAAACACAGGAGTACCTGGGTGGCTCAGTGAGTTAAGCTGCTGCCTTTGGCTAAGGTTATGACCTCAGGGTCCTGGGATTGAGCCCCGCATCAGGCTCTCTGCTCAGCAGGGAGCCTGCTTCCCCATCTCCCTCTGCCTGCCTTTCTGACTGCCTGTGATCTCTCTCTGTCAGATAAATAAAATCTTAAAAAAAAAAAGAAATTAAACATAGAACTACCCTGTGACCCTGCAATTGCACTACTGGGTATTTACCCCAAAGATACAGATGTAGTGAAATTTGTACCCCAATGTTCATAGAAGCAATGGCCACAGTCACCAAACTGTGGAAAGAGCCAAGATGCCCTTCAACAGACAAATGGATAAAGAAGATATGGTCCATATATACAATGGAATATTGTGCCTCCATCAGAAAGGAAAGAATGAATACCCAACTTTTGTATCAACATGGATGGGACTGAAGGAGATTATGCTGGATGGATACAGCTTTGTAATACAGGTTAAAGTCCAGAATTATGAGGCCACCAGCTTTGGTTTTCTTTTTCAACATTCCTTTGGCTATTTGGGGTCTTTTGTTGTTCCATACAAATGTTAAGGTTGTTTGTTCTAGCTTTTTGAAAAATGTTGTTGGTTATGTGTAGATTTCTTTGGGTAGTATAGAATTTTTAACAATATTTGTTTTTTCAGTCTATGACCATGGAAAGTTTTTCAGTTTCTTTGCTGGTTATGGTTCCTGTTCAAATTTTCTATTTCTTCCTGTTTCAGTTTTGGTGGTTTGTATGTTTCTAGGAATTTGTCCACTTCTTCACTGCACATTATGTTGGCATATCATTTTTTATAATATTCTCTTATAATTATTTGCATTTCTGTGGTGTTGGTTGTGATCCCCCTCCTTCTCTCATGATTTTATTTATTTGGGTGTTTTCTTTTTTTCTTTTTGTTAAGTCTGGCTAGGAGTTTATTTATTTTGTCAAATATTTCAAAGAACCAGCTCTTAGTTTTGTTGATGTGCTCTACTGTGGGTTTTTTGTTTTGTTTATATCATTTATTTCTGCTCCACTCTATTACTTCCTTTCTGCTGCCTTTAGTCTTCGTTTGCTCTTCCTTTTCTAGCTTCTTTTGGTGTAAGTTTAGGTTGTATATCTGAGGCTTTTTTTGCTTCTTGATGATGGCTTGTATTTCAATATGCTTCCCTCTTAAGACTGCCTTTGCTGCATCACAAAGGTTTTGGACTATTGTGTTTTCATTTTCATTTGCGTCCATGTATATTTTTTATTTCTTCTTTAATTTCCTGGTTAGCCCATTTATTCTTTATTAAGATGTTCTTTAACCTCCATGTATTTATAGTCTTTCTAAATTCTTTTCTTGAGGTTGATTTCAAGTTTCATAGCATTGTGGTCTGAAAATATGCATGGTGTGTGATCTGTTCTGGAGAATGTTTCATTTAGACTCGAAAATAATGAGTATTCTGCTGCTTTAGGATGAAACGTTCTCAATACATCTGTTAACTCAATCCAGTCCAGTGTGTCATTCAAAACCATTGTTTCCTTGTTGATTTTCTTCTTAGATGATCTGTCCATTGCTTTAAGTCGGGTGTTAAAGTATTGTATTATTATCAATGAGATTCTTTATGTCTGTTGTTAACTGATTCATATATTTGGCTGCTCCTGAGTTTGGAGCATAAATATTTACACTTGTTAGATCTGCTTGATGGATGACCCTTTAATTATGATACAAAGCCTTTCTTCAACTCTATTTACAGTCTTTTGTTTAAAATATAGATTTTATGGTATAAGTATGGCTACCCGAGCTTTATTTTAATGTCTGTAAGCATAAAGGTAGTTCTCCATCCCCTCACTTACAATCTGCAGATGTCTTTAGGTCTAAAATGAGCCTCTTATAGGCAGCATATAGATGGGTCTTTTTTTATGTATATCCATTCTGAAACCCTATGTCTTTTGATTGAACCATTTAGTACATTTACATTCAGAATGATTATTGAAAGATATTAAATTAGCACCATTGTATTACCTATAAAGTTAATGTTTCTGGTGATGTTCTCTGTTCCTTTCTGGTCTTTGTTGCTTTTGGTCTTTTTGTCCCCACTCAGCGAGACCCCTTTAATATTTTTTGCAGGGCCAGTTTAGTAGTCATGAGTTCCTTCAGTTTTTGTTTATCTGAGAAAGTCTTTATGTCTCCTTCTATTCTGAATGACAGCCTTGCCAGATAAAGTATACTTGGTTGCATGTTTTTTCCACTCAGCATGTTGGATATATCATGCCACTCACTTCTGGCCTGCCAAGGTTTCTGTGGACACCTCTGCTGCAACTTCATCTATCTTCCCTTCTAGGTTAAGGACTTTTTTCTCTTGCTGCTTTCAGGATTCTTTCCTTTTTTGTGTATTTTGTGAGTTTGACTATGATATGTCTTAGTGATGGCCAGCTTTTGTTGAATTTAATGGGAGTTCCCTCTGTTTCTCGGATTTCAATGTCTATGGCCCTACTTAGATTAGGAGTTTTCAGGTGTAATTTGCTCCTTTTTTTCCTCTCTCCTTCTGGGATTCCTATGATATAAATATTATTAACCTTTAAGGAGTTGCTGAGTTCCCTACATCTACATTTGTGATCCAATACCTCTCTTTCCCTCTTCTTTTCAGCTTCATTATTTTCTAGAATTTTATCTTCTGTATTACTGATTTATTCCACTGCTTCATCCATCGTCATTGTCATGGCATTTAGTCAGCTTCACATCTCAGTTATAGCATTTTTAATTTCAGCCTGAATAGTTTTTGGTTCTTTTATCTCTGCAGTAAGTGATCCCCTAATGTTTTCTATGTTTATTTCAAGCCCAGATAATATCCTTATAATTGTTGTTTTTAAATTTTGGTTCAAACATCTTATATCTGTATTGATTAAATCCCTGGACTTTAACTTCTTCCTGTTCTTTCTTTCGGGGTGAATTCCTCTGTCCTGTTATTTTGTCTAGGTCACTGTTCTTTTTTGAATGTTTGTTAGAAAAGCCTGATATATTCCTGCTCCTGAGAGTAATGGCTATATTAAGAAGAGGTCCCCAAAAAGTCCCCCCACAAAAAAAGTCCTATATGCACTCTGCCTCTGTGTTTTGGCTACTCCTACCTCAGGTCAGTCCTCTGCAGAATTTCTTTTTGCTTGCAGTAGGGGTTGTTTTGACCTTGTCCACTGTATGGCAAGTTTTAACTAGGTGTCTTTTGGTCTGCTTGTTAAAAGAAGCTAGGTTAAAAAGAAGAAGAAGAAGCAACGGCTAGATCCTATTTCCCTCAGAGCTGAAGCTTTGCAGCACTCTATGATCAGTAAATTTGGTGCCTATGAGGGGTTGTTCTGGTCTTCTAGCGGTGGGGCCTGCTGCACTGATTCCAGGAGAACTGCTGAGGAAAGATGCTCCTGCAGGGTGCTGCGGGATGGGGATTGCTGTAAGCAGCTTCAGCCTCCACTGGCGGCACTATGTTGCTCAATGAACTCTTTCAGGGCTGATGGCAGGGATAGGGAATGGCCTCATCCCACTCTTGTCCCTGAAGCAGGGAGTTTACACCTCTCACTGTTCACAGAAAAACAATCACCCATCTTGTGCCCCTGGTTTCTGTCATATCCATGCCTTCCCTCTGTCTGTGTCTGAGCTATCTGCCTGCCAGGTTGCACAGTAGGCCTGTGTTTTATCCCAGACCTGTAGCTGGGTTTCAAAACTCCAAATTTTAGGAACCCACATGGTCTGGACCTACACTGGTCCTCTGGCGGAGGGTCTAACCACACTTTTCTCGTTTGTGGGTGGCACAACTGCAATGTGATTCAGACATTATAGTAAAGTGCAGCAAAACGTCGACACCAAGGTCTGCTGCCCTCTGCTGGTGTCTTTGTTCTTATGCTAGGGAACAGGGCAGCACATTGCCACTGCCAATTCTTTTGTGCCCAGAGAGGCTATGCCACCATTCCCACATGCACTCTAAGAAGGTGAATTGTTTCTCCCCATGCGACTTCAGACCACACTGCCCACTCTCGGATCTCTGCCCTCCTTCCCCACAGGAGCACCGCTAAGCCCACCAGGCATGACCCTGGTGATGGCATGGACTTCTAAATTTCAGACTTTGCATTCTGATGCTTATAGTAACTTGTGGTATTCAGTCCCCCTTCCTTTTCCCATTCAGTGGTTTTAGGGAAGAATTTTTCTTGTGTAATTTACCTGCTGCTTTCTCTCTCCTCTCTGTCGTTAAGGCTCCCTCCACTTAATTCGAGGCATGAGGCAAGCTTAAGGTCCCTCTACTACTCTGTCATCTTAACTCCTTCCTCTTTTTTCAGTCTCCCCAAATGGCTCTAGTATGTGAACAATGTCTAGAACTACCTGAATGATTTAAATAATGACAGTGCAAATATTTAACAATATTTCATTCAAAATTTTATACTTGTGGTTTTGGAATAATAATATTACATTAATAAATACATATAATATGCCAATAGTAACAAACAAGGTGT
Source organism: Mustela nigripes (assembly GCF_022355385.1). Classification (NCBI taxonomy): domain Eukaryota; kingdom Metazoa; phylum Chordata; class Mammalia; order Carnivora; family Mustelidae; genus Mustela; species Mustela nigripes. Next base: position 45,139,878 of record NC_081575.1, read on the forward strand.
AGATGAAAGCTAAATACCCATGAGCACAGTACTGACCTGGCAGTGAAGCTTTCTTTGCAGGAGACAATCATGACCCAGGGTAAGGATGGAAGAGACAGAAAGAACTCAACAAATCAAATGATTTGTAATGAAGGAATATAAAAAAATAGAAAAAGTAGAATAGGACCTTAAGATAATATTTTCTAGAGAGATAGAAGTATGATAAAGGAAGAAATATATATATTATAAAAGAATAGAAAACTGATCAAGAAATATGGCTGATTTAACATAAAGATCTACTTTCACTTATTCCTGAAGTCTCATTAAAATAATATCAAAGGTATACAGATACATATGATAGGATATTACTCAGCAATAAAAAAAAGACAAAAACATGGGTGGATCTCAAAAACATTGTGCTGACTTAAAGAAGCCAGACACAAAGGCATACAGGATATATGATTCCATTTAAAAAAATGAGATTCTAGAGCAGACAAAATGAGTATGTAGTGACAGAATGTAGATACAGGTTTACATGAGAGAAAAAAAGACTAATTTGGTATGTATATACCCATGTGGTTTATGCAATATATCTTGATCAAGGTGGTGTGATGTATACTTTATACCTTGATTAAGGTGGTAGTTAGCTTTAATCCCAGATTTTTACATGTAAGTAATTTGAGATCAGGATAAATTGGGTGAACTTTCCAAATTGTTGTAGCTTATTAATCAGAGAAAAGATGGGGGGATCTGATTATCAATAATAAATTATTTCTATTGTGCTGCATAATGAGTCAATAAGAGTAGTGCTTCCCCCTCAAACACCTGACAAAACCTCAACCCAGCCTTGTATACAAGTGAATTGTGGATATGAAAGTATAAATATCTGCATTCCAGCCAACCATTTTTAAACACAGTTGACATTCTTATGTTCTTTTACCTTGACTTCATGTTTGTATTTGTAAATCAAAACATAAACTTTATTTATTTTTTTTAGTAACATATAGTGTATTATTTGTTTTAGGGGTACAGGTCTGTGAATCACCAGTCTTACACATTTCACAGTACTCACCATAGCACATACCCTCCCCAGTGTTCATCACCCAGTCACCCCATCCTTCTCACTCTCCTCCCCCCAGCAACCCTCAGTTTGTTCTCTGAAATTAAGAGTCTCTTATGGTTTGTCTCCCTCTCAAGTTTTGTCTTGTTTCATTTTTCCCTCCCTTCCCCTATGGTCCTCTGCCTTGTTCAAACTCCTCATATCAGTGAGATTTTATGATAATTGTCTTTCTCTGATTGACTTATTTCACTTAGCATAATACCTTCTAGTTCATCCATGTCGTTGCAAATGACAAGATTTCAGGGTTTTTGATGGCTGCATAGTATATACAGACATCTTCTTTATCCAGTCATCTGTTGATGGACATCCAGGCTCTTTTCATAGTTTGGCTGTTGTGAACATTGCTGCTATAAAAATTCGGGTGCATGTGCCCCTTCGGATCACTACATTTGAATCTTTGGGGTAAATACCTAGTAGTGCAATTGCTGGATCATAGGGTAGCTCTGTCTTCAACTTTTTGAGACACCTCTATACTACAAAGCATAAACTTGCACTAATATTTACTTCTCAGTAATGTATTATAATGTACATTTTTTAAAATTGTGACAAAAAGCACAGAACATAAAATTTATCATCATAACCATTTCTAAGTATATAGTTCAGTACTGTTAAGTATACTCACGTATTTGTGAAACCAATCTCCAGAACTTTTTCATCTTGCAAAACTGAAACTATCTGAAACAGCAGCTTCTCTCGCCCTTTTCCACCAGACCCTAATAACTACCATTCTACTATCTGTTTCTATGAGTTTGACTACCTAAGATACACCATAAGAGTGGAATCATACAGTATTTCTCTTATTGTGACCAGCTTATTTCATTAAGCATAATGTTTTCAAGGTTCATCCATCTTGTAGCATGTGACAGGATATTCTTCCATTTTAAGGTTGAATTATATTCTGTAGTATACATATACCAATATTTGTTTATCCATTCATCCATCAGTGAACATTTTACCATCTACCTCTTGGCTGTTTATGAATAATGTTATGAACATGTATGTTCAAATATCTCTTTGAGACTCCACTTTCAATTCCTGTGAATATATAACCAGAATTGTGATTTCTGGGTCATATGGTAGTTCTACTTTTAATTTTTTTTGAGGATTCTTCATACTATTTTCTATAAAGGCTTTATTGTTTTGCCTTTCCACCAAAGGTGCATGAGGCTTCCAGTTTCTTCACATACTCACAAACACTTACTCTGTTTGGTTTTTTGTACCATCCTAATAGGTAGGTGGTATCTCATGGTGGTTTTTATTTGCATCCCTCTGCTGATTAGTGATGTTTCCTTCTATCCCTAATTTGTCACGTGTTTTTTTTAAATTATGGAAGTGTCTTACATTATGTAAATTTTTTCCTACATAATTTTGATGATGAGTTTGTTTTTGCCCTTCATTCTGTTAATGTAGTGTATTACAATGATTGATTATCACATGTTGAACTATCCTTGCATCCTAAGGATAACTTTCACTTGGTCATGGTGTGTAAACCTTTTAATGTGGTGTTGCATTTGGTTTGCTCATATTTCTAGAGGGTTTTGAAAGAGCATTCACCAAGGATATTGGCCTATAGTTTTCTTGTAGTGTCTGTCTGGCTTTGGTATAAGGGAAATGCTGGTGTCATAGAATTAGTTTGGAAGTGTTCCTTCTTCAATTTTTTGGACGGGTTTCATTTGGCATTCATTCTTCTTTAAATATTTGATAGAATTTGCCAGTGAAAGGCATCTGGTCCTGGGCTTTACTTTGTTGGGAGGTTTTTGGTAATTGATTCACTCTCCTTACTCACAATTGACCTGTTCATATTTTCTATTTCAGATGTGATTCAGTCCTGGTAGTTGCTGTTTTTCTAGGAATTTATTTCTTCCAGGTTTTCCAATTTGTTGGCATACAATTGTTTATAATATACTCCTACAATACTTTTCATTTCAGTGGTATCAGTTGTAATGTCCCTTTTTAATTTCTGACTTTTGTTATTTGGATCTTTTTATTTTTTTCTTAGTGAATCTAACTAGAGGGTTGTCAATTTTGTTTACCTTTTCAAAAGACCGACTCTAAAGTTTTGTTGATTTTTTTCTATTGTTTTTCCTTTCTCTATGCCATTTATCTTTGCTCTTATTTAATTACTTTCTTCCTTCTGCTAGTTTTGGGTTTTGCTTGTCCTTTTTCTAATTTCTTGAGGTAAAAAAGTACATTGTTGATTTGGGATCTTTCATCTTTTCAATGTACACATTTGAAACTATAAACTTCCTTGTTAGTGTTGCTTGTGCTGCATCCCATATGTTTTGGTATGTTGTATTTTCATTTTAATTTGTCTCAGAGTAGTTTATAATTTCCTTTGTGACTACTTCTTTGACCCATTGGTTGTTTATGAGTGTGCTGTTTAATTTCAGTACATTCATAGATTTTCCAGTTTTCCTTATACTGCTGATTTCTAGTTTCATTCTATTGTGATTGGAAAAGATACTTCATATTATTTCACTCTTCTTGAGGTTGTTAAGACTTAGGCTCTGGGCACCTGGGTGGCTCAGTTGGTTAAGTGACTGCCTTCGGCTTAGGTCATGATCCTGGAGTCCTGCATCGGGCTCCCTGCTCAGCGGGGAGTGTGCTTCTCCTGCTGACCTCTCTCCTCTCATGCTCTCTCTCTCAAATAAATAAATAAAATCTTTAAAAAAAAAAAGACTTACTTTGTGGCCTTGCATGCAGTCTAATCTGGATAATGTCCCAGTGCACTTGAGAAGAATATATGCTGTTCTTGGGGGAGTGTTTCATATATATTTGTTTGGCCCAATTAATCTATACCGTTGCTCAGGTCCTCTATTCCCTTATTGATATTCTTTTTGTCTGGTTGTTCTATCTATTATTGAAAGTTAGGCATTATATCTCTTACTATTATTGTGTTGCTATCTATTTCCCCCTTCAATTTTATCAAAGATTGCTTCATATATTTAGGAACTCTGTAGTTTAGTCCATACATACATACATAATTGTCATATCATCTTGGTGAATTGATCCTTTTACTATTATATAATGTCCTTCTTTGTCTTTTCTGGAAGTTTTTTACTTAAGGTATATTTTGTCTGGTATTAGTATAGCCTCTGCTGCTCTCTTTTGGTTATTATTTGCATAGAATATCTTTTTCCATGCTTTCAGTTCCAGCTTCTCTATGTCCTTAGATTTAAAGTGAATCTCTTGTAGACAGCATATATTTGGATCAAGTTTTTTAAAATCTATTTGGCCATCGCTTCTCGGCCTTTTGGCTAAGATCAAGTGTAGTATTTGGCCAATCTGTGTCTTTTGACTGAGGAGATGAATCCATTTACATTTAAAGCAATAACTGATGGGGAAGGACTTACTATTGCCCTGTTGTTCATTATTTTCTGTATGTCTTGTAGCTATTTTCCCCTACTTTCCTATCTCACTGTCTCCCCCTGTATTTAACTGATGTTTTGTCGTGATATGGTTTGATTCCCTTCTCATATATTCTATAGATTTTTTTATTTGTGGTTATCATTGTAGTTACATAAAACATCTTAAAATTATAGCATTTTTTTTAAATTGATAAGAGTTTAACTTAAATTGCATGCAAAAACTTAACTGCTTTACACCTCCATCTGCCCTACATTTTGCTATTGAAGTTGCACATTACATCTTTATATATTGTATATTCCTTAACATAGATTTATAAGTTTTTAAAAATATTTGTCATTTAAATTCTCATTGTCATTTAATGCACCAAAATTACAATAGTACAGGTTACTCTATTGGCCCATGTATTTACCTTTATTTCAGAATCTAATATTTTCACACAGCATAGTGTGTCTGTCTACTATCCTTTTATTTTAACTTGGACTCCCTTTAATATTTCTTACAGAAGAATTCTAGTGATAATGAACTCCCTCAGCTTTTGTTTATCTGGAAAAGTTTTAATTTCTCCTTCATTTGTTAAAGGCAATTTGCCAGATACAGTATTCTTGGTTGACAGTTATTTTTTTTTTTTTTACTTCAGTACTTAGAATATATTATCTCACTCCCTTCTAGCCTGCAATGTTTTGGCTGGCAAATCAACTGGTAATCTTATAAAAAGTTCCCTTGTACATGATAAATTTCTTTTCTCTTGATGCTTACAAGATTCTCTCATTGTCTTTGACTTTGAGCAATTTGATAATGTAGTTTAGTGGGATTCTCTTTGAAGTCATCCTAATTGGAGTTTCTTCAGCATCTTAAATCATCATGTTCATGTCTTTCCTCAGATGTAGGAAATATGGAACCATTATTTTTGCAAAAAAAGCTCTCTGCCCCTTTCTCTTTTCTTCTGGGATTCCCCTACTGCATATATTGTTCTTCTTTATAATGCCTCATAAGTCCCATAGGTCTCCTTACTTTTCTTTATTCGTTTATCTTTTTGCTCCTCTGACTCAGTGATTTCAGATGACCTGTCTTCGTGTTCACTAATTATATCTCCTGCCTTACCAATTCTACCTTATATATTTTCAGTTCTTGTATTTTGCAGCTCCAAAATTTTTACTTTTTTTTTTGTCGTTTCTATCATCTTGATGTACTCATTTTGTTCAGACATTGTTTTCTTGTTTCATCCAGTTATCTGTCAGTTTTCACTTTTAGCTTGTTGAGCATCTTTAGGATATTTATTTTAAATTCTTTGTCAGACTGGGGACACCTGAGTGGTTCAGTTGGTTAAGCCACTGCCTTTGGCTCAGGTCATGATCCTGGAATCCTGGGATCGTGGCTCCCAGCTCTGCAATGTGTCCGCTTCTCCCTCTGACCTTCTCCCCTTTCATGCTTTCTCTCATTCTTTTGCAAATAAATAAATAAAATTTTTTTAAAAAATTCTTTGTCAGACTGCTCATAGATCTTTTTATTTTACAGTCAGTTTCTGGAGTTTTATTTTATTTATTATTTTATTTATACTATTTATTTATTTTATTAATGTATTTATATTTACTTATTAATATTTATTAAATATTTATTAATATTGTGATATATAAATATATTTATGTGAGTATGGATGTTTATATTAATATATACTTATTAATATTTAATATTTATTCATTATTTATATTATTTATTTAGTTTTATTTTATTCTTTTAATTGGATCATATTTCACTGTTTCTTTATAGGCCTTGTAATTTTTTGCTGAGAGTTGGGGATTTGAAAAAGCAACCAGCTCTGCCAGTTGTTGTGTACAGGTTTCATTCAGGGGATGACCTTCACTAAGGTCAACCTTACTGGAAGTTCTAGGACGTTTCATACCTTTCTGGTCTCTTGCTCTCCCTGGCATCTGCCTGTGAAACTGAAGCTCTCATTTACTGCTTGCTTCTGTTTTCAGCACTTTCTAAACTTTGATGCAAGCCCAGTAAGTTTTCTAATTTACACAAGACAGAAATTCATCCCGAATCAGCCCCCTAACAAGCCAGAATGTTGGATACATGGTCCACTCTTATTTCCATCCCAAGGGAGGAGAAGGAATATAGGCGGCTTCCTCCCAGTTGTTCTGTGCTATGTCACAAAGGCAAAGGGACATGAACAATCCCACAAAACAACATGAATTTCACTACCTCTTTAGCTAAAATCCCTGGTTTTATAAGGGCTTTAATGCTGTATTTTTTTCTGTTCACCTCCAGAGTCCTTACAGAGATATTCTTGCTCATATATTGTTGTTAACTCAGTGTCTCTGTGGGAGAAGGAAGCCTTGTAGCTTCCTAGTCAGTCTTGTTGCTGACATCACTCTGTAATATACAGTTTTGTATCCTGACTCTCTTTTCTTTCACGTAGTAGCATAAGGTATCAGGAGTATTCTGTCTTGCTTTTTGAGCCTGCCACTTGAACTTGAATCGTTTTTTTTTTTTTAGAAAAAGAGCATGAGTGGGAGGGAAGGGCAGAGGGAGAGGGAGAGAGACAATCTTAAGCAGCATGGAGCCTGACATTGAGCTTGATCTCACAGCTCTGAGATCATGACCTGAGCCAAAATCAAAAGTCAAACACTTAACCAACTGAGCTACCCAGGTGTCTCACCATTTTTTAAATAATAATACATTTTTAGCAAAAATACTGGAACTCAGAATGTAAGCCCCCTTTCAAACCGGTCTGTATGCCTGTATCAGAGTGTAAGCATTTTATTTTGGTTCTCTTAATTAGATCAATGTCAGATCATTTCCCACCAAGCCTGTCCTGCTTTTTCTGCCGCTACTTTATAAATACATTAATAGTTGACACCATGATCTTCTCCCATACATTAATCTGTTTTCCTTCTAATTTCCCAGAGGACTAACAATGAATGAATAACACCCATCCATCCTTTACTAAACACCAGATGTTGTACTAAGTACTGGCCTAATAATAGCTAACTTACTTACAGTGTTTATTTGGTCACAGGCATTTCACCAGGTGTTTTCCATGTATTTCCATATATTAACTTTATTTTCACAATTATGAGGCAAAACTGTTACTATTTTCAATTTAAGGGAAAAAAAATAAGGTGAGTCACCATGAAGTCAAAGTTACTTTCCCTGGAACATAGAATTTAGCACTAGGATTCAAACCCTCATTGATCTGCCCTCTAGTCCTGTGCCCATAACAAATGATGTATGACTCTGTGTTAGGGCTGAAATGAACACGGGGATGGTACCCAAAGTCCAATGAACAATATTGGCTATGGTCTCTGGGACCAACACGATCTGAACTCTAGCCCTTCGTCCAAGAAACTCATCACTGCATGCTCTTCCCCTGTATGATCTCTCCCTTCTTAGACCATAGGAACTCTTTCTTTGGTGTTCAGCTTGAAGATGAAGTAACAAAGACAGACAAGTTATACATGGAAAGAAAGAAAGACTTCCAGAGAGGTGCATATTGCCAGGATGAATTCAGTTCCTCCTAGACCTTTCCCATTAAGTGTTTCATTCTCTTCCCAGTGATCACCCTCATCTTTCTGTGGCACGTCCATCCCTTGGCCTTTTTGTTCTGTATGTCAGGTACCATGCCCCTTCTTTCCTATCCTTGATTCAAGGGACAATCATTTCTACCTCTCTTCTATCAGTATCAGCCACTCCCAGATCCCATTGTTTTTCTGTGTCAAAGAGCCTATAAAGCACAGCCATATAATTATAAGTATATATTTCAGCATAGGACATTTTGAGGTGAAATGTCTTGGTCAAAGTGTAAAAATGGTTAAGCATACTGTAGGAAATTAGACTCTCTTGCACAATATATTGGTGTAAATATTCTTAGGAAATTATCTCTTATAATTTAAAATATGATGTGCTTCTTCTGGGAAGCTGTAGAGTACAGACTTGGAACTGTCCTAAATCCCAAGCCATGCTCCACTGGGTAATTTGGTTTCCCTCATTAGAAATACCTTGTATAGAGAATCCTAATACTTTAAATTTGAAAATCAATTCAAATATTAAAATGCAAAGATTTTAAAAATTAAAGGGCATATTAAAAACAAGAAGCAAAAATTGGATATATATAGTATTTAATAAATGAAAAGAAAATGTACATTAGGTCCTGTTTTGTGTGGCAATGAACTTTCCAACATGATTTGAAATACATGTATCTGTAATCTAACTATATAAATGTATACAAATGTAATCTAATTATACAAATGTAAAACAGATAATATTAACACATGCCCATGCACACACACATGCTCATGCACATACTCTTGCTTTCCTCTGAGACAAGTACAGTACTGGCTGTCACAAAGCTGAGCACCCACAGACATGCATGTAGGTCCAGAACATTCTTCGTATACATACCAGCACCAGCTATATCTGCTAGATTTAAGGAAAGCCTCTGTTCATTTCTGCCACCAGTTTGCAAAATCCTCCTCTCCTCAGATCAGAAAAGCAGTAGTTTCAGCATTAATCAAGAGGGGAGTAATAAGCTCTAGATATAACTGTACACTAGTGAAAAATACTAATTTTACAAAAGACAAATTCAACACATGGTAGTTTTACAAGCAGTTTATGAAATAGTTCTGCAGTCCATTTTTTTTCTAGAATAAGTAGATGTGGGTGGAAGTGGTTGAGATGTATGGATTCTCAAAAGTGGTTTTGTTTATCACAAATCTACATTGCCTACATTCATTTAACAAATACTGATTAAGCCCTTTTATATGCCAGACAATGCCACCTCAAAGTGACTCTTAATTGGCAAACTCTGCGATCCAAACAGATTTATCCATCTAGTTCAAGACCTATATCTCCACTTGGTCCAAGGCCCCTGGATCCGCCCAAGCAGGAGTGACTAACTCCTGCTCATAAAACATCATCCTTTGTCTGCTCACAGAAATTGGTCCTTGAGATCTAAAAGTCCACTGATAAAGGAGACGCAGCCCAGTAGCTGGAGGAACACTTACGATGTGGAGGCAGACCAATCGATGAGGACACAATTTCTGCTCCACCACTGACTTGGTTGAGAAATCCTGGGAGCCTAATATTCATGATCTAGAAAGGGACTGTGGATACAATCATTTTTAGACTTCTGTGAGGAGGTTCAAAAAAACTCTATTGAGTCTGCTCAACTCTGATCAAGTATTGGTTCCTACTAGGCAAGTGTTGGTTTACTTCTCCACCCTGTTCTTTCCTTACCACAGCAGGGACGCCATTGTCATGTGCTCAATGGCATAGCAGTGATGTAGGCAGAATTCCAAATCAACACAAGAAGTACCATGTGAACACACATCATGTCATAAAGGATACTCACAACCGTTTCTTTGTGTGAGGATCAATTAATACTGTAGTAGAGACTGAGGGGAAACCCAGGCAGCCTGGGTGAAGGGCACCAACTGATTTCTGATGCTCCTGTTGTTATCTTTGATTTTGGCACAACGACAGTGAGACAGGGATTGTGCTGAGATGCAAACCTTCAGTAAGTGGATATGCACGTGCACGAAAGTATGTGTGTGTGTGATCTCTCTGAATTTTTAATCACTTGCCCACTCTCCTATGAGATTCCCAAAACAAGGCTGTGATTGTGATTGCTTCTGTCAAATCACCTTCTTTAGGGAGGCCTCTGGTCCTGTTTAGACTTAGCTGGTCAGTCTGGGGATTGCTATAGCTGTTTGATAGCTCATTTTTAACACTTCCCCCTTGACAACATTATTTCTGAAGTAATGTCAGTTCTCAAAGATGATTCTGATGCTCTGTAGACTGTATGTTGACTATGGACCATTATTCTTCTTTCTAATATTTGATCGTTCCCTTTCATCGGTGGATTTTTATGAAAACATGTTGTTTTCCTGGGATTCTCTAAAGGTCACTAATAAGGTTTCTCTTTGTTGTTGTTATTGTTGTTTAGTATCATTATGAACTCATGGCTTTTTATCATGTCGATGGGCTTCAAACCATTGTTTTGAGCAGAAGAGTAAAATGATTTATGTTCTACTCTTGGGCTGAAAACAGACGGTAAAGGAGCAAGGATGAAAATAGAAGGACCAGTTGGAAGACAGTATAATCCAGGAGATAGATTTTGGGGTCTTGACCAGGGTGGTAATAATAGTGGTGGTGAGAAATGGCTAGATTATGGATGTACTGGAAAGAGTAGGCAAGAGAATTTCCTGAACAGTTGGATGTGGAGTGAGAGAGAGAGAGAGCACTCCAGGCCACTTCCAAGTTTTGACACTGAGCCATTGGCATTTCAGCATCAAATGCTCTGCCCATGTTTAATTCCACTTCTGGCGCCACACAGGGAACATCCCAAAGGTGATGAGTAGCAGGGCTGTCATGACAGCAAGGCCACACACTGAAAGCAGTGACTCCCCAGAAGAATTAATCTGAAACATGGCTGTAATCAGTATATCATGGAGCAATCACCAGTGAACAGACTTTTACTCATAAGTGTGCCCTAAGACAGCATGGAGTAATTAAGGTACAAAATGTACAACACACAAACTGAGAGAGCCTTAAATATTAGAATCCAAAAGGAAGCTGTTTTCTACCAGTCTAGGTACCTTAATTCTCCCCTCACTGCCTACCCAAACCACTAGCATTATTATCTGCTGTTTCACTGTTTCAGTTGAATGTGGTAAAAATAAAATACCCTTAGTGAATCCACTGTGGGAGAGAGAAATGGCCTCTTATTTCTGTAGATACCAGAAAATTTTCCAAATCTTTCCATATGTAAATTATATATGTTGGCAGGGAGTATTTGCAGGGGGAATGGCAAATATCAATACAACTCCTAGGAGTGAATACAGGATGAAATAGCACCAAGACACTAAGTGTACTTGTGGTTACAATATCCAAGAAAGTAGAAGTCAGATTAAAGGAAATTGATAAGAGAAAGAAAGAGGCACTACATAATAATAAAGCGATCAGTACATTGGGGAGTCATAATGATCCTAAATGTGTATGGGCCAAACAACAGAGACTCAAAGTACATGAAACAAAAAAACTAAGAGAGCTGAAAGAAGAAATAACCACATCCATAATTATAGTTGGGGCCTTCAACAGCCCCCTCCCATTTAACAAGGGATAAAATTACTAGAGACAAAACCAGCAAGAATATAGGAGATCTGAATAACACAATAAACAGGATCTATGCAACATAAATATAGTAATCCAACCGATGACAGCAAGGCACGTCCCCCCCAATGTCTATCTAATATTCATCAAGCTAGAGCATCTCCTGGACCATCAAACAAACTTCAACAAATTTTAAGAGAATTGAAATCACACAGGGCGTGTTCTCTAATCATAATGGACCCATGTTAGAAATCAATAATATAATGAAAAAAGAAGAATCAGTGCACACTTGGAGATGGTAGTTGACATATCATCCCAGTTTGTAATTCAGATCCTTGTTATAGAGGAGCCGAGGTTAGGAAGGGTTGTCCCCTCACCTGAAAGGCATTTCAGGCTGGGAAAAAAGAAAACTCACTCTGGGTATCTCAAACTGAGTATTGTTGACAACAAGGCTGGAGGGAGTGGAACAGCTTAGGAGGCTGTTACATCAGTCCCACCTGACATTAAAGCTTGAACTACGCCAGCAAAGGAAGTACAGCTTTCTGAGTGTTAGTGGGATCAGTTTGGTGGCTGACTAAATTTGGGGAGCATGAGAAAGAATGCTTCCCTGGTATTGGTGTGGTACTTAGACAAGCCTGAAAGAAGGCACAATTCAGATGTCTTCCTAGTGTATGGTTGGTTTCCAGTCTAACCCATGGATGCATAGACCTCTGTTTTTTTATAAATCCTGCTTCATTCTTTAAAAGGTTCAATACATAACCTCCTCCTCCTCCTCTCCCAGGATCCTCCCCTGATAATCCCATCTGTCAAATAAGGCTCTCCTATCTGGACAAGCAGAGGAGTTTCCTTTCTGGGGTTTGGGGGATTGGACCCTTAGGGCAGATTGACACTTTGCTTGTCCTACCATGGTGTTAGCCTAAGATGTATACATGGTAAGGGGACCACTGACATGTCTTCAATCTTGTATTTTTTCCCCTTTTGAGAATACAATGATGGTGATAGCTCACCTCAAGGAAGAAAGAAAATTTGGAGTTCATTCCACGGTGACTTTTTCAAGAGGAACCCTCATTATGAATGTGGTGGATATGAGCCTCATCTTTCATACCTCCAGGAGAATGATGGAAATGTGTTGATGAGAAATGTCCAAGAGGACCCCAAAATAAGACAGTAAGTGATCAGGCAGACTGGTTTGCATGTAGCAGCCCCTGGGACTAGGTGACTCTTTCACTCTCCCTGGTCGTCTTTTTCTTCTCTCACTGGAAAACTGAAGGATGCCAAAAGTGGAATAATGGTTAAGAGATCCTAATTGTATTCCTGGTGACAGAGAGGTGAGGGTGTATAGAAGAAGACTTTCTTAGCATTTATGGCCCTACCTTTGTCTTTCCACTTCTCCTCCACAGCACTCCCTATAGCACCCGGCACAACAAGAGGAGAGTGAAATGGCAAAATGAAGGCCATATCCATATTACTGTGTGGAGAGACAGAAAAACTCTGAAGAGAGAAATGGGGGTGAACGCACAAAATGGAAACCCAGGGAAATGGTTCAAGATCAATGTGAGTGTCTTGGCAAGGTCTGCATTAGATAGACTATCCTGGAACCTTATAAAAAAAAAAAAAGGAAGACCACATTACACAACCTTACGTCAATTATTTGGAGGAGAGCTTTTCAATGGAGATTTTCCTTCATCAGAGGGTCTAGAAAATCCATATTTGGCACGAAAATAAGAAAGAATGCCAGTGGTCCCTTCTTTTGAAGTTCTATGTAGCTCAAAAGAAGGTCAGATAAGAACACTGTTGGGTCTGTTTCCAGCTTTAATTCTATGTTGTCTCTCCTCACTCCCATCTCTTCTTTTCACCTTTAGATTCCCTATGGGAAAAAGTATGACAAGACATGGCTAATGAATTCAATCCAGAGCCATTGCAGTGTCCCCTTCACTCCAGTCGATGTAAGAGAGGATGGTGAAGCCAGATGAGTGGGCATAGGGAAGTGTGAGTGGGGGAAGCCAACTGAGCCAGAAGACTCTATCCTCCAAAATTAATGTTGCCTCCCTCTCCTGCAGTTTCACTACATGAAAAACCAGGCTCGGTTCTTTGTCCAGGATGTTGGCACTGCCTCTGCACTGAAGGATGTCAGCTGCAAGATTTATGATGAGGAGAACCGAAAGGTATGTGTTGAGGGCACTACCTCTCCCTAGTCCTGGGGCAGGAAGAAAGGGCAGGGCTGGTTGGAATTAAAGTTCTTGGTCTTTGCCCCACCTCTCCTTCCTGCAGATATCTATCTTTGTCAATCCCTCCTCTGTACCCTACTCTGTGAGGTATAAGTTGGAGCCAGAAGAAATGGAGCAGCTAAAGGTAATGCAGACTCAAGGCCCATTGCATGCCCACACCCACACCCACCTCTTCTTCCTTCAGCCCCTGATTTCCCTATCCCCACTGGAGCCTCCCAGTGGCTCTCTGTGTCTCTCTCTGCAGCTGACCATGAACAAACGCTATGACGTCTCCCAGCAAGCTCTTGACCTCCAGTGTCTCCGCTTTGACCCAGGTACACAACAGCAAAAATTCTAGGGCAGGTGACAGCACAGGGATCTTTCTGGGATGGAGACTGAGGGATGGTGATGTGAGAAGGGGTTGGTGCTGGCCCTAGACCCCACTCTCAGCCTTCTGATTGCCTCCTCTCGACTTCCTGAAGACTTGGTAGGCCATGATATAGATATAATCCTGAACCGAAGAAACTGCATGGCAGCCACCCTGCAGATCATTGAAGAGAATTACCCTGAGGTGAGACCTTGGGCCCAGTGCTGTTATTAATGGTAGGGGTGGGACACATGGGGTGGAGGACAGAGTTGTCTCTGAGTCCCTGGTAGTAGTTGTCACTCTAACTCTTCTTCATCAACAGCTATTGTCCTTGAACTTGAGCAACAACAAACTGTATGGGCTAGATGGTCTGTCTGACATTATAGAGATGGCCCCCACAGTCAAGAACCTGAACCTCTCCAAAAATGAGGTGGGAAGAGGGAGCCAAATCAAAGTTGGGGGTTGACAGTGGGTGGTAGTGCTCATCAGAGTAATGACAGGAGGCAACAGAAGGTACCTGGGTGGAAAGGTGGGAGATCGGGTGCAGGGCCCTTGTGTCTCTTTCCCTGGGAATCTTTTCCAGTTTCTTCCCCATATTTCTCAGCTGAACTTGCTGTGGGAGTTAAACAAGATTAAAGGACTGGAGCTTGAAGAGCTTTGGCTAGAAGGAAACCCCTTGTGTGACACCTTTCCAGACGAGTCCACCTACATAAGGTCAGTGTGAACACCTCTCACACTTCCTGGGAACCCTCAGTCCTGGGAACCTGAACTGTCCCTGAGAATGCATGTATGCAGGAAGCTACAACCCTAGTCCTCTAGAAGGACCATAGGTCCCATCTACTCCTCTCTCTGTGTCCTTCAGCTGTAAGGAGTTTCCTTCCTCTGACCTGCTCACCTGCTCTCCTGGTCTGGAGTCTGTTTCCACCTCACTGCAGTCAGAATTATTTTTCTTTTCTTTTTTTTTTTTAAAAAAAAAAAACATCTTTTTAAATTTTTCTTATTTAAATTCAATTTAGCTAACGTTTAATGCATTATTATTTTCAGGGGAAGAATTTAGTGATTCATCAGTTACATATAACACCCAGTGCTCATTACATCAAGTGCCCTCCTTATGCTTTCAGTGTTCTTTAGAATGCCCTCCAAGAGTGTGCTCCTGGAAGCAAGTCTCCTCCTCCTCACCAGGACCAGGAGGGACCAGACTTGAGCCAGATGTTAGTGCTTTGAACTGAGAAGGGTCCTCCAGTTCAGGGCCTCAGTGCTGAGACAGGTTTTCCTACTCCCTACTGAGATTGAGTTTCTCTCCCTTGTTCTGAAAGGGGACCTCCTTCTCTTACTCCAAAAGGGTTGCCCACTCTAATTTCAGGCTACCATGGTGGCTTTCCTGCCCCATGCTGAGGCCAAGGTCCTGGAGTCCTACCATCACGATATCCGTTCCTCTGACCCAATGCCAGTAGTAAGGCCCTGCTTGGGAGAAACCAGGGTTCCTGAGTCAATGGGCCAGAGATGGGTGACTACCAGTGAGCAGAGGCCTTTCTGAGGCAGGAATGGAAGGCAGAGGGCAGAGGTGCTTGAGGAGACAGAAGGAAAGCCTCTCAGAGGCACTGCCCCCTCCTTTCCCTCCGCACATCACATCTCCGCAACTGATCCTTCAGAGAAGCCCTGGGTAGTCCCGCACAGATATGATTCCTCAGGCTAGGAATCAACTAAGACAGGTGCACGTGCACAGGGTCCATCAGGAGGGAAGGCACTGATCATGAGAGGGGACGACAGACCCTCAGCCCCACGCTGACCTCGGGGTTGACCCTATACTCCCTCTGGGGAAAATCTCCTGCCCCTGTGGTTGTCTCGTTCCCCAGCTCAGACTGGGCTCACATAGGTGACAAAGTTTCATCCAGCATGCAGTGGGCCCCCAACCCAACACCTGCATGTTTTCCATTCCTACCTTGGGTGCCAGGGCTTGCCAGGGAAGATGAAGGATAGGACTGCAACCAGGGAGCCATTTCCCCATTCTTCTCTCTTCTTCCTGATCCCTGCCACCACGGTAGAGCTTCTTTCCCCTCCCTTTGCTTTGCTTTCTCTTACTCCTTAGTCACTGATTCCATTATGTATCTCCTACCTCTGCCCTCCTACATTCATTCGCTCTTCTGTCTTCATCCCCTCCTCCCTCCCTGCCTCCTGGGCCTTGCCTCAAACCCCTCCCTGCCCCAACATCCTGGGACATCCCTGGGGGATATCAGGGTCTTTCAGGATGCTAGACCCCTAGTGATGTAGCAGAGCTCTGGGCTCCCATTCCTTTCGCTCTTCTCTCGGGAGTCTTCAGTGAGGATTTGGAGGAAGTAAGGGATACAGGGAGGGGAAGTCATCCCTGGAGCTCCACATGTTGCTTCTGGTGGCACTGAAGAAGGGAGTCAGAGCAGTCTAGGTGGAAGCTGCCCAGTGGAAAGGAGAGGGAGGGAAGGGAGGGAAAGGATAGGAGGGAGGCTTCGGAACCCTGACCTATCAGTCACTTCTTTCTATTTTGGATTTTGGACAGTGCCATCAAGGACTGTTTTCCTAAGTTGTTACGCCTGGTAAGTGACTACACTCATCATTGTCTCTTACTAACATTGATCACTACCACACCTGCTCTCAAGCTCTTTGGGTCTTCTCTAGATTACATGTTTGTGTCAGACCCTTTTCCATTTTAGGGTACCAGGACTCCTGAAAATGACATGAATATGCTCTCTGGAAAAATATGTGCATGCGCACGCGTGCGCACACACACACACACACCAGAAAAAAGTTGCATATAATAGTAAATACTTTCCAGATGTCATGTTGAAGACACACACTCTAATCTTGTCCATGTAATTTCCAGTACGCTTTCATACCTAACCTCTGACCCTCACCCTCTCTTGGGCTCATCTTTCCCCCTGATCATCCAGGGCCACCTCCCTGGTCTCCCCTGCTGACTTCTTCTTCCCTTCTCCAGGATGGCCAGGAGTTATCACCACCAGTTATCACTGATACTGACACACCCTGCTTGTTAAAGCCCTGCAAGGTGAGGGAAAATTGATCAAACAACATTTGGGCTATTACAAGGGAGGTTTTATCAGCCACATAGTCTCAAATGTATTTTGATTCCAGGAAAGCTACAAAGGATCTGATGCCCTGAAGAGTCTAGTCCTGCAGTTCCTGCAGCAGTAAGTACTCCTGGGAATCTGGAGAAGGGGATGGCTAGGATGGGTGAGGCCACCCAAGCTCAGAACTGCTGACTGGGTCTGGAAATCTCATTTGGGATCCAGACCACAGAGATAGACTGTCCTCATTACTCTCCCACAGGTACTATTTCATCTATGATTTTGGAGACCGTCAGGGTCTCCTCGGTGCCTACCATGATGAGGCCTGCTTCTCCCTGGTCATTCCCTTAAACCCCAAGGACCCAGGCCCGTAAGTAGCAAAGCCCAGTCTCTATTCCTGGGCTCTGTGGCTCCCCAGAAGACACAGGGCAGCTCCTGGAATCACCCACACTGGCCACACTACCACTTTCTGTTCTTTCTCTGTTAGAAGCAGTTTGTGGGAGTACTTCAAGGAAAGCAGGAATATGAAGAAGCCCAAGGACCCCTGTGCGTGTGTGATGAGGAAGATTGGGCAGGGAAACAGGGTGTGCAGGGATTAACTATTATGGCCCAGGGTTTGGTGACCCATGAACTTCGCTTGCTTCTCCTCTCCCCCTAGCCCTGTGTGTTCAGCCACTAAATCACACAAAATATGACATCGTGGGCTCCCTCTGTGTGCTGCCCAAAACACAGCACGATCTCAGCTCCTTCTTGGTGGACATGTGGTTCCAGACGGTGAGCACATTCTTCCTCCCAAGGGCAGCCCCAGAAAGCCATGGGTGGGTAGGAAGTTTAGGTGACTTAGCACCTGGACTCTTCCCTTTCAGGAAAGGATGCTCTGTTTCACTGTCCATGGGGTGTTCAAGGAAGGTGAGTGTGCATAGAGTCCCTCCCCAGATGCCCCACTGCTCCCTCCCCGCAGGCCGGAATCCCTCTCAGAACTGCCCCAGCTTCCCTGATCCCTTTCCTTCTCTTCCTATTCCCACTGTGTTCTGCCTCCACTCTGTCCCCAAACCATCCTGGTCTGAACTGGATCTATGCTGGTCTGCCCTACATAGACACAGTCTATGGAGTTTCATGGCTGTCATCCCAAATCCTTATTCCAAGAACTACTTGAGGTGTTTACTTAACCTCTAAGTTTCCTCATTTGCAAAATGGAGCTAATAATGCCCACCTCTCAGAATGAAAAATGAATCAATTGAACTTGTGGAATGGTTGTCACAGCACCTGCCACCTAGTAGAGGCCCTGTCACTGGGCGTAGACTGTCAGTACTGTTGGCATCCCCATACCAGACACCCCAACTCCCAGTTAACAATAGTTCCCTTCAGCATGAATATCAGGACAGACCCTGACTGGGGAACACCGTGTGGGCATGTGACGTATGTGTGACTCTAAGAGGGTATTGTTGTTTGTTGTTGAAGTGGAGGGAAAGTCTCAGGGTTCTGTTCGCGCCTTCACCAGGACTTTCATCACCATCCCTGCCAGCAATTCCAGGTGAGCGCTACGTTGAAGGTGGGAATGTTCATCCCAGCCTGGGCTCAGGGTTGTGGGAGCGTGGTGGTGAAGACATCTTGGTTTTCTCACTATTGTGGAAAGCCAACAAGTAGATCCAAGAAGCAGTCTAGTGTGGTGGTTAAGAGTATGGGTTCTGGGGTTAGAGCACTGGGTTTTCTTCTTGACCCCAGCACTCACTGGCATCACATGACCTCTCTGTGACACATCGTCTTCATTGGAAAATGGGGATTAGCTGCCCCTTCCCTTAGGCTATTGTAAGGGATAAATGTGCGTGTAAAATCATCCCTGGGTTGCAGGTTAAGTACACATCTAGTGAGGTTGGTAGATAGTCCCTGAAAAGGTGGGTTCTGTGAAGGGGTGGAGGCACAAGCCACGGAATCTGGGGAGGATGGCAGGCATACAGTAGGGGTAAGGAAGGAATCTAGTTGCTGAGTGGCAGTGGAAACAGGATCATTGATCTGGATGTGGAGTTGTACATTCATCTACTTGTCTGAGGGCCCATTTTCTCTCCAGTCTATGCATCGTGAATGATGAGCTGTTTGTGAGAGATGCTACCCCCAGTGAGACTTGGAATGCGTTCTCCTACCGAGATCCTACACCAACTTCCAGCTCCATGCCCACCGTCTCCCAGGAGCAGCAGGAAATGGTTCATGCTTTCTCCACTCAGTCTGGAATGAAACTCGAGTGGTCTCAGAAGTGAGTGGTGGGTGTACATGGGAAAGGGCAAGTTGCGACAGCGACTTGGGTGGAGGAGTGTGAATCAAAGAAACTCACAGGAAATTTGGAAAAATAACATTTTGGATAGTTTGCTTCCAAAAAGAAAGAGAGTGAGTACATGGAGAAGGTGTCATACTATTATATATGTGAAGGATTAAAAAATATTATAATGCTCAATGACATTGTTTTATATATAGAAAATCTGAAAGAATCCACCAAAAAGCTAATAAAACTAATAAATTCAGCTGTAGGATAAAAGACCAATATACAAAACTCGTTTTTATTTCTATGTACTTGCAATGAGCAGTCCAAAAATGAAATTAAGAAAATAAACCCATTTACAATAGCATCAGAGTAGTAAAATATTTGGAAACAAATGTAACAAAAGAAGCACAAATCTTACACTCTGAAATCCATAAAACTTTGTTAAAAAATTTTAAAAATGGGAAAGATAATCCCTTTCCTTTGGTTGGAATATTTCTAAATAGCTTAATATTGTTAAGATGGCAGTAATACCTAGAGCAATCTACAGATTCAACACAATCCCCGTCAAAATCCTTCTTTGTAAAAATTGACAGGGTTATCCTAAATTTCACATATAAGTTGCACCAAAACAATCTTGAGAGATAAGAACAAAGTTAAAGGACTCACACTTCCTAATTTCAAAACTCGCTAAAAAGGTACAGTAATCAGAACTATGCAGTGCTGGCATATGGACAGTGCATGAATCAACGGAGTAGAATTGAGAGTGCACAAATAAACTCTCACATTTACGGTCAATTGATTGTCAGTGAGAGTGCTGAAAAAATGTGATGAGAAAAAAAATAGTCTTTTCAGCAAATAGTGCTGGGACAACTGGATATCCACATGCAAAACAAGGAATTTTGACCCTGGATTCACATCATGTACAAACAGACTGTAAGTGGATCAAAATTCTAAAGGTAAGAGCTAATACCATTAAAAAATTGGAAGAAAACATACATGTAAGCCTTCATTAATTAGGCAAGTGTTTCTTATATATGACACCAAAAGCACAAGCAACCAAGGAAAAAATAGATAAACAGGGCTTCATCAAAATTAAAAGGTGTTGTGCACCAGTGAGCACTATCAAAAGACTATAAATCCCACCAAAGGAATGGGAGAAAATATTTGCAAATCACATATCTGACAAGAATGTATGAAGAATGCTTGCAGGTCAACAATAAAAGGACAAACAACCCAATTTAAAAAGTGGTAGAATGGTCTGAATAGACAACTCTCCAAAGAAGATACACAAGGGGCCAAGGAGCCCATGAAAAACTTCTCAACAATTAGTCATTAAGGAAATGTGGATTAAAACCACAATGACTTACTACTTTACACAGCACTGGTATGGCTTTGATCAATAAATGTTTAATGAGGTTTTTTTTTAGATACAATTATTTGGAAATTAGATAATGGTGATGATTGTGTAATCTTGTAGCTATACTAAGGAAACACTGAATTGTACCCTTTAAAATGGTATGTGCATACAAAAATAATAAAATGGTATGTGCATTATATCTCAATAAAAATGACTGGAAACTTGTACTTTTAAATTTCCCATTTGTTTTCTTGAATATCTTTTTTTATCAATATATATTAAGTTCCCTTGTTCTTTTGGAAAGGTCTATTTTTCTGTTTTGAATTCTAGTGGGCATGAATGCCAGTGATAGACATTTTCACTAGGTCTTTCTTCATCGTTGCACATAGTGATCATTCCGGTACATGCATCCCAGCAAAGAACTGGCACTGATTTAGCATCCCACGGTCAGCCTGTCTGTATTGTGGTACTAATGGAGATCACCTGTTCTTCCTCTCCAGGTGCCTTCAGGACAACGAGTGGAACTATACCAGAGCTGGTCAGGTCTTCACTATGCTCAAGGTGAGGTCTGGGAATCATTAAGCGGGCTACCGATGGGCATTTCTGGGCCTTCAGTAAGGCCAAGAAAATGGAGGCTGGGTGGCCTGGGAATGAAACTCCGGATCTGGCTCTTCTGATGTCCCAACTCTTTCCCTCCAGAATGAGGGCAAGATCCCAGAGGAGGCTTTCAAGCAAACCACCTAAAAGAAGCCTTAGATGTCCACGTCATCGCTGTTTCTCTTTCCTCCAGCCTAAGGCTATACCCATGACTGGGGATGGAGGCCTGGCTGACCACGAAATCAAAATTACCTTACAGGCCAGGTAACATAAGCACCTGAAGGATCAGTTGTTCCATGTACTTTCCTCACACATGGTCGCTGTTTATTTTCATAATAAAGAGTTATGTTGCACATTGTGTGTTGTGTGTCCTAGATCACTCTTTTCCTGCCCCAACCATGAGCCAGTGAGTCCAGGACTGAAAGGCCCTGTCCTCTTCCTGACATTGTTCACCCTGGCACAGCAGGTACACAGGCTTGACTCCACAGGTAATATGTCGGTAAATTCTGGTGAGAAGGTACACACACAATTCCAGGGATTGGCCTTTGGAAACAGTGTGATTCAGATGCTCTACCTGGAGGCCTGCAGAAGCAGGCATGTGGCCTGGAACAATAGGGGCTTTGCAAGGGCTGCCTACCAGCTAATGAGTTCAGTGGAAGGAAGATGAGGACTCACATGTATTTACTTCTTATTCCTAATCACTTGGGTGCATTCAAAGGCATACCATCAACAACTTTATGACTTGTACACTGGTGAATGGGAAATGAGCCTTTTCACACCCCTCACCACGCTTGCATTTGTCTTCTCATCTATCCACTGTACTGCCCCTTCCCCTTCTCTGAAGGTGCACTGTGGGAGAGTTCTTACTTTAGCTCCTGAGAGTGAGAGAAAGTCAGCCTGTTTGCCCAGTGCATTTGTTAGAGAGGCGACAAAGGTGCTCCATGTCCGTGTGCTTAAGGGGGATCAGACATTTAGTTGCACATCCAAACAACAGTAGCATGGAACCTCACATTATGGTTGGCTCTGTGGGTAATTTCTCAATGATCAGCAATTGGCAGTTCAGAATCACAGGTAGGAGTTGAAAAGGACACTTGTGCAATTTATTTTCCACACTTCTGTAACATTTGGACTTTAGACCACAAGCAGTCATAATTCTTGAAATTAAAAGCAGTACCAAGTTTCACATTACCATCCTATAAATGATGGCATAGGTGAGGTATCACCAGTGTACAAATTATGCCTCTATTGGCAGGTCTCACGTGTCATTTCCTACCACTAGCCCCTTTTCAACTCTTTATGTACATTTACAGAAGGAATATAGAGGTGTGTGAATTTCTTAGATATATTAACTAAGAGAATAATTGCATTACATAAGGAATAATTCCATGCTATTCCAAGCAGTACCTCAGGGGTCAAAGACAAATCTCTGCCCCCTTACGCAGAGAAGAGTCTGCATTGTGAGGAATAGAGGCAGTCTCACATGTTAGCAAGCAACTGCTGTGTCTGGCTCAAATTAAGCTCTCTGAGCTGAGTTCCCTCATGGGCTAGGACTACAGAACCCATTACATGGCACCTTTACTGCTTTTCTCTACATGATTAGGTTTCCACATACTTTGCCTCCTTCCCTAGGTAGCTCAGATGCCATGGTCTTCCAGTCACTCATTCTTTGGCCAATTCTCCCAATTCCATTGGTCCCATGGTACAAAGGCATCAAGTTTATGGACACCTCCAATGAGATGCCCTTCTCACAAAGGCTACTACTGGGGATGGGTGGTGGACCTCTTCCCACACACCCTCAGGCCAGGAACCTCTGTGGGGAAGGAACCCCAGAGGCAGCTGCAGGAACTCTAGGAAGAGTGACCTTGATGCAATTGCATGATGATGCAATTGATGACTCTTCCTATCTCCCACTAACTTCTGTGCCTTTACTAAAAATCCCTCTGACTCTAGTGTGTCACCTGCTCCCAACACTTTGTCCCAGAGCTTGCTCTGAACTGATACACTTATCCCTAGGATTCCTGCCCAGATACTCTACTCCCAGCTCTAGTGTATAACTGCTGCTTATCTTTCTTTTTTTTAACATTTTAATTTAATTTTTTTCAGTGTTCCAAGATTTCTTGTTTATGCACCACACCTAGTTCTCCATGGAATACGTGTCCTCCTTAATACCCACCACCAGGCTCACTCATCCCCTCACCCACTCCCCTCCAAAACCCTCTGTTTGTTTCTCAGAGTCCACAGTCTCTCATGGTTCATCTCCCCCTCTGATTTACCCCAATTTACTTTTCATTTCCTTCTCCTAATATCCTCCATGTTATTCCTTATGCTCCACAAGTAAGTGAAACCATATGATAATTGACTTTCTCTGCTTGACTTATTTCTCTCAGCATAATATTCTCCAGTCCCATCCATGTTGATACAAAAGTTGGATATTCATCCTTTCTGATGGAGGCATAATATTCCCATTGTATATATGGACCATACCTTTTTATCCATTTGTCTGCTGAAGGGAATCTTTGCTCTTTCCACAGTTTGGTGACTGTGGCCACTGCTGCTATGAACATCGGGGTACAGATGGCCATTCTTTTCACTACATCTGTATCTTTGGGGTAAATACCCAGTAGTGCAATTGCAGGGTCATAATGTTTCTCTATTTTTAATTTTTTGAGGAATCTCCACACTGTTTTCCAAAGTGCCTGCACCAACTTGCATTCCCACCAACACTGTAAGCAGGTTCTCCTTTCTCTACATCCTCTCCAACACTTGTTGTTTCCTGTGTTGTTAATTTTGGCCATTCTAACTGGTGTAAGGTGAAATCTCGATGTGGTTTTGATTTGAGTTTCCCTGATAGCTAATGATGATGGATATTTTTTCCATGTGTCTATTCTGCTTATCTTTCTACATATGGATTCTATTTACCCTATTTGCCTGATCATAAGTCTTTAATGGTAGCATTTCTTTAATGACCAGAGAATTTCTCTTCAAGCACTGCTCCTTATGATTCTACCACCCTGTAACCATTGTGCTGGAGAAAATCAGCCATTGGATGTGAACACATCACCCCTTCAGTGAACATAACCAAGGGCTTGGCCCTTGATCATACAAGGTTGGACACTGTCTCACATCCCTGCTGAAATCAAATAAAGCAGAGAGAAATGGTGTCTGGTTGTTCTTAGCACCTTAACTTGCATCAAAGAAAGATAGTAATGTAATAGTAGGATGGCATGATTTCTCTGTGTTAAGGAGGACAGTTGTCTGTGGCAGGGTCTGAAATTTTGCAGTTGTAACAGGATCCCAGTTGTGACGGTTAATTTTATGTGTCAATTTACGGAGACTGTGGTACCCAGATACTTGGTCAAACATTATTATGGATATTTCTACATGGATTGTTTGGGATTCGATTAATATTTAAATCAATAGGCTTAGAGCATAACGGATTACTTTTCATTATGTGGATGGGTCACATCCAGGCAGTTGAAGACCTGAATAGAGAAAAGACTGACCTCCCTGAAGGAGGAGAGAATTCTGCCAGTAAACCACCTACAAAATTGAATTACAGCTCTTCCCTAGGTCTCCAACCTACCAGCCTATCCTGAATATTTGGGGCTTGTCAGGTTCCACAATAGCAGGAGCTAACCCCTCAATCAAGGGGAAAAAAAGAAAGAACCATACAAACCAGAATAAATGGAAAAATTCTTGGAAACAATACAACCTACTAAGATGGAAACAGGAAGAAATTTTTTAAAAATCTGAATAGACCAATTACTTGTAAGAAGATTGGATGATCATAGAAACAAAAACAAACAAACAAAAAAACTCCCAATGAACAAAACTTCAGGACCAGATGGTATCACTGGTGAATCTTACCAACATTTATAGAAAAATTCATGTCAACCCTTCTCAAACTCTTCCAAAAAAATTGAAGAGGAAAGAACACTGCCAAATTCATTTTATGAGGCCAGCATTACCTTTATATCAAAACTAGAAAAGGACACTACTAAAAAAATCTATGGGCCAATATCCTTAATCAATATAGATGCAAAAAAATATCAATAAGATACTTGCAAACTAATTCCAGCAGCACACTGAAGGATAATTCACCAAATGAGATTTATCCCTGGGATACAAGGATGGTTCATTACATGCAAATCAGTAAGTGTGATACATCATATTTATAGAATGAAAGAAAAAATTGCATGATCATTCAATAGATGCAGAAAAAGCCTTTGACAAATTCCAACAACTGTTCATGATAAAAACCTCTTAACAGATTAGTTATAGAAGGAAAAAAGGCCATATATGACAAGCCCACCAGTAACATCATTTTCAATGGTAAGAAGTTAAAAGCTTTTTCGCAAAGGTCAGGAATAAGACAAAGTTGCCCACTTTGACATCTTCTATTCAATATAGTACCAGAAGTCCTTACCAAAGAAATTAGATATTAAAAAGAAATAAATGATCAGGTAGACAAGATGGCGGGGAAGTAGGAGGAGACACTGTTTCAACCTGTACCCTAAAGTGAGCTGATTACCTACTAAAGAACTCCAATCACCCATGAAATCAGCCTGAGATCAGAATTATACACGTCTGGATCTCTACAGGGAAAGAAGACGCCAGTGGGCAGGTAAAGTGGAGTGGGAACATCGGACTGATATCGGAAGATAAACAAAAGGGGGAGGAAGCCACCAGAGGCAACCCATTGGAAAGTAATACCCCAATATGAGAGTGCCCTGCATCTGGGGACCAGCATTAACTTGGAGTCTGGTTGAAAGCACTCAAAAAGATCAAAGGATCGTGGGGGGAAATTGTGGGAATCGGGGTGGTTAGGGACAGGGACTTAAGTCCCCGGACCCAAGGCAGCCTCCCCTGGCGCTGAGCCAGAGACAGTGTGGCAGAGAAACCAGGTCTTGGTCCCTGAGCCACCAGCGCACCTGAAAATGCCTGGGGTTTGGCTCCCATGAGGGGCTGGGACCCACGCCAGCTGGCAGAACGCTGGGCCATGCTATCAGAGCCTGAGATGCACACACCCCACACCCTTCCCTGAGAGAGATGCACGCAGGAGCCAGCTTGTTGCTCTTGGACCTGGAAAGACCAGGCACTCCCAGCCCAGGCCAGCAGGAAAATCTCAGCATGCGATAGCTGCTTGGAACCTCTCTGGTGGTCTGGAGCTGCCCAGACAGTCGCCACTGTCGTGGTTTTGGATATAAATGGGAGTTCCTGTGTCCCCAGGGACAGCGACTCAGAACCTGCTCTGCCAGCAGCCAGGGGGATCTTAATGTACTCTGGAGACGCAGAGGGGAACAGACTGAGGCTTCTCTCTGAGAGGAGGTCGGGGTGCAGTTTGCTTTCCTCTAAACCTCCAAAAACCATCATAAGCTGTCAAGGCAAGAGAAAAAAAACGAACAAACATAAAAACTTCCAGAAAACAAAAACCTGAAAAACCGGTTTCTTCAGAGCCCACCCCCTTGAGGGGGGGCGGAAGGACTTAACTCAGGGAACTTTGTCTGAAAACCCACGCTGCAGGCCCCTCCCCCAGAAAACCAACCAGGAAAAAAAAAAGGAAAAAACAAAAAAGATGAAAAGAGAACAGCCACCACTACTTCATAGATACAACTTTTGTTTTTGATTCGTTTCCACTATTCTGGTTCATTTTTTTATATACAGATAATTTTTTTAACCTACTTACCATCACAGTGAGATATCCAGTATATCAAATTCCATAATAACCTTTTAACTTGAACATTTTGATACATATGTCCGTGTTTTTCTTTTGCTTTTCTATTTTTTATTTTTTTTTTAATTTTAGTTTTTAGTTTAGTTTATTCCTTTTTATCTTTATTTTTTAAATATTCATATAGAGTTAAACTTCAAGGTAGTCCCCTTTCCCCAATCAATGCTACCCCTATAGGTAAACCAATTTTTAATCCCCCTTTATCTTAGGAAAGTTGAGTCCTTTAAAAAAGATATCAAGATACATCCAGGAAAAATCAAAATAACCTTCCTCTCCCACACTGAGAATTTATAACCACTCTCCCATCTTTTTCTTCAGCCAGTGTTTCTGTGTATTTGTGTTTGTCCTGATAGTATACAAATCT
>NC_081575.1:45167497-45170831 GCF_022355385.1 Mustela nigripes
TGTCATATACTTTTATCAGTCTTTTTGTTTGTATACTTCATAAATCTTACCTTGGGACCCATTTGGACTGAGCCTTCTCTTTTATCTTCCCTTTTTTTTCCTGTCTCTCTCTCCATCTCTTTTTTTCTTTTTATTTTCTTTTTTCTCTCATTTGGGTGGGGAATCCTGATTGCTCAGAAGCGTTCCAGGGTGCACCTTGACTGCACCACGGTAGATACATCCAGCAATATCCATTCAGCCATCTCTCACCAAAATGACTAGGAGGAGGAATGCCCAACAGAAGAAAAATACAGAAGATGGGCCTTCTGCAACAGAGCTAATGGCTATTGACATAGACAATATGTCAGAAAGGGAATTCAGGCTAACAATTATCCAGACAATAGCTAGGTTGGAGAAAGCCATGGATGACCAAACAGAATTGATTAGGGCAGAACTGAAAGCCACCAGGGATGATGTTCACAATGTTAGTGCAGAACTGAAAGCCACCAGGGATGAGGTTCACAATGTTCTCAATGAGTTCCAGTCTAATCTAAATTCTCTCAAAGCTAGGGTAACTGAGACAGAAGATAGAATTAGTGATCTGGAGGACAAACAGATAGAGAGAAAGGATCAGGAGGAAGCCTGGAACAAACAGCTTAGAAGCCAAGAAAACAGAATCAGGGAAATAAATGATGCCATGAACTGTTCCAACATCAGAATTATCGGAATCCCTGAAGGAAAGGAGAAAGAAAGAAGTCTAGAGGATATAGTGGAACAAGTTCTCCATGAAAATTTTCCCAATCATGCGAATGGAACCAGCGTTCATGTACTAGAGGAAGAACGGTCTCCCCCCAAGATTAAAGATTCTAAAACTACATCAAAGCACCTGATAGTCAAATTGAGAAATCATAACTGTACATACAATCTCTTGAAAGCCGCTAGGACAAAGAGGCTCCTTACTTACAAAGGAAAGCCTATCGGAATAACGTCAGACCTGTCCACAGAAACCTGGCAAGCCAGAAAGGGCTGGCAAGATATATTCAGGGCACTAAATGAGAAGAGCATGCAGCCAAGAATGTTTTACCCAGCAAGACTGACATTCAAAATAGATGGAGAGATAAAAAGTTTCCAAGACCAGCAAGGCCTAAAAGAATATGCGACTACCAAGCTGTGACTGCAGGAAATATTAAGGTGTTTCTATAAAAGAGCAAAAATCCTAAGAATAGTATTGAACCAAAATATAGAGACAATCTACAGAAGGAAAGACTTAAAAGGTAACACGATGTCAATAAAAACGTATATCAATAATCACTTTCAATATGAATGGCCTAAATGCGCCCATAAAACGACACAGGGTTGGAGGAGTCAAGATGGTGGAAAAGTAGCAGGCTGAGACTACATCAGGCAGCAGGAGATCAGCTAGATAGCTTATCTAAACATTGCAAACACCTACAAATCCAACAGGAGATTGAAAAGAACAGCAATTCTAGAAACAGAAAATCAACCACTTTCTGAAAGGTAGGACTGGAGGAGAAGTGAATCCAAAATGACAGGAAGAGGGGCCGGCTCCCGGCAAGCGGTGGAGCAACAGAGCACGAAATCAGGACTTTTAATGGTCTGTTCCACTGAGGGACATTGCTCCAGAGGCTAAACCAGGGTGAAGCCCACGCGGGCTCAGCGTGAACCCAGGTCCCGCAGGGTCACAGAAGGATCGGGAGTGTCTGAGTGTCACAGAGCTTGCAGGTATTAGAACAGGGAAGCCGGCTATAGAGACAGAGCTGAGGAGTGAGTTCTCAGCTTGGGGTTACCTTGAAACAGTCGCAGGCTCAGTGAGCTCGGAGCACGGCCAGAGGCCACGGGGACAGGAGCAATTGGGCACTATTCTCTGAGAGCGCACTGAGGAGTGAGGCCCCTGAGCTCTCCACTCCTCGGGGCTGAAGACTGGGATGCCGCCATTTTCATTTCCATCCTCCGGGACTCTATGGAAAGCGTTCAGGGAACAAAAGCTCCCGAAAGCAAACCTGAGCGGATTACTCAGCCCAGCCCCTAGTAAGAGCGGTGCAATTCCGCCTGGGGCAAAGACACTTGAGAATCACTACAACAGGCCACTCCCCCAGAAGATCAACAAGAAATCCAGCCAGGACCAAGTTCACCTACCAAGGAGTGCAGGTTCAATGACAAGGAGAGCAGCGGAAGTCAAGAGGAGGAGAAAGCAAAGCATGGAAGTGATGGCTTTCCCCCAATGATTCTTTAGTCTTGCAGTTAATTTAATTTTTTTTAATTTTTTTCTTTCTTCTTCTGCTAAAAGTTTTAAACTTTAACCCTTTTCGTTTTTAACATTTTTCACTAGTTTATCTAATATCTATATCTATCTATATTTACTTTTCTTTTTTATATTTTTTCTCTATTCGTTTACTTTTTTTAATTCTTTCTTTCTTTTTCTCTTTCTGAACCTCTTTTTATTCCCTTTCTCGCCCCCACGATTTGGGAACTCTTCTGATTTGGTTAAAATGTATTTTCCTAAGATATTTGCCACCCTTTTAGTATTTTACTTGCTCCTTCATATACTCTTATCTGGATAAAATGACAAGGCATAAAAATTCACCACAAAAAAAAAAAAGGAACAGGAGGCAGTACTGAAGGCTAGGGACCTAATCAATACAGACATTGGTAATATGTCAGATCTAGAGTTCAGAATGACAATTCTCAAGGTTCTAGCAGGGCTTGAAAAAGGCATGGAAGATATTAGAAAAACCCTCTCAAGAGATACAAAAGCCCTTTCTGGAGAAAAAAAAGAACTAAAATCTAACCAAGTTGAAATCAAAAAAGCTATTAATGAGGTGCAATCAAAAATGGAGGCTCTCACTGCTAGGATAAATGAGGCAGAAGAAATAATTAGCAATATAGAAGACCAAATGACAGAGAATAAAGAAGCTGAGCAAAAGAGGGACAAACAGCTACTGGACCACGAGGGGAGAATTTGAGAGATTAGTGACACCATAAGACGAAACAACATTAGAATAATTGGGATTCCAGAAGAAGAAGAAAGAGAGAGGGGAGCAGAAGGTATATTGGGGAGAATTATTGGAGAGAAGTTCCCTAATATGGCAAAGGGAACAAGCATCAAAACCCAGGAGGTGCAGAGAACCCCCCTCAAAATCAACAAGAATAGGTCCACACCCCGTCACCTAATAATAAAATTTACAAGTCTCAGTGACGAAGAGAAAATCCTGAAAGCAGCCTGGGAAAAGAAGTCTGTAACATACAATGGTAAAAGTATTAGATTGGCAGCAGACTTATCCACAGAGACCTGGCAGGCCAGAAAGAGCTGGCATGATGTATTCAGAGCACTAAA
>NC_081575.1:45175831-45249004 GCF_022355385.1 Mustela nigripes
TGGCAGGATACAAAGTCGATGTACAGAAATCAGTGGCTTCCTTATACACTAACAATGAAAATACAGAAAGGGAAATTAGAGAATCGATTCCATTTACTATAGCACCAAGAACCATAATATACCTGGGAATAAACCTAACCAAAGAGGTAAAGGATCTGTACACAAGGAATTACAGAACACTCATGAAAGAAATCAAAGAAGGCACAAAAAGATGGAAGACCATTCCATGCTCTTGGATCAGAAGAATAAACATTGTTAGAAATATCTATACTGCCTAGAGCAATATGTACTTCTAATGCCATTCCGATCAAAACTCCACCGATATTTTCCAAAGAGCTGGAGCAAATAACCCTAAAATTTGTATGGAATCAGAAGAGACCCCTAATTGTAAGGAAATGTTGAAAAACAAAAATAAAACTGGGGGCATCACGTTACCTGATTTCAAGCTTTACTACAAAGCTGCGATCACCAAAACAACATGGTACTGGCATAAAAACAGACACATAGAGCAGTGGAACAGAGTAGAGAGCCCAGATATGGACCCTCAACTCTATGGTCAAATAATCTTCAACAAAGCAGGAAAAAATATACAGTGGAATAAAGACAGTCTCTTCAATAAATGGTGCTGGGAAAATTGGACAGCTATATGTAGAAGAATGAAACTCAACCATTCTCTTATACCATACACAAAACTAAACTCAAAATGGATAAAAGACCTCAATGTGAGACAGGAATCCATCAGAATTCTAGAGGAGAACATAGGCAGTAACCTCTTCGATATCAGACAGAGCAACTTCTTTCAAGATATGTCTCCAAAGGCAAAGGAAACAAAAGCAAAAATGAACTTTTGGGACGTCATCAAGATCAAACGTTTCTGCACAGCAAAGGAAACAGTCAGCAAAACAAAGAGGCAGCCCACAGAATGGCAGAAGATATTTGCATATGACAATACAGACAAAAAGAACTTCTCAAACTCAACATACACAAAACTGATAATCATATTAAAAAATGGGCAGAAGACATGAACAGACACTTCTCTAATGAATACATACAAATGGCTATCAGACACATGAAAAAATGTTCATCATCACTAGCCATCAGGGAGATTCAAATTAAAACCACATTGAGATACCACCTTACACCAAAGAATGACCAAAATTAGCAAGACAGGAAACAACATGTGTTGGAGAGGATGTGGAGAAAGGAAAACCCTCTTACACTGTTGGTGGGAATGCAAGTTGGTGTAGCCACTTTGGAGAACAGTGTGGAGATTCCTCAAGAAAGTAAGAATAGTGCTTCCCTATGACTCTGCAATTGCACTACTGGATATTTACCCCCAAAGATTCATATGTAGTGAAAAGAAGAGCCATCTGTACCCCAATGTTTATAGCAGCAATGGCCATGGTTGCCAAACTGTGGAAAGAACCAAGATGCCCTTCAACGGATGAATGGATAAGGAAGATGTGGTCCATATACACTATGAGTATTATGCCTCCATCAGAAAGGATGAATACCCAACTTTTGTAACAACATGAACGGGGCTGGAAGACATTATGCTGAGTGAAATAAGTCAAGCAGAGAGAGTCAAGTATCCTATGGTTTCACTTATTTGTGGAGCATAACAAATAGCATGGAGGACAAGGGGAGATGGAGAGGAGAAGGGAGGTGAGGGAAATTGGAAGGGGAGGTGAACCATGAGAGACTATGGACTCTGGAAAACAATCTGAGGGTTTTGAAAGGGCGGGGGGTGGGAAGTTGGGGGAACCAGCTGGTGGGTATTAGAGAAGGCACGGATTGCATGGAGTACTGGGTGTGGTGGAAAAACAATGAATACTGTTATGCTGAAAAGAAATCTAATAAATAAATAAATAAATAACCATAATTGAAAGGAAAAAGTGAAATTATCTCTATTTGAAGATGACATGATTTTATATGAGATAATCCTTAAGATTTTACCCAGAATTGTTAGTTCTAATCAGTGAACTCGGTAGTGGTGGGACATAAAATTAATACACGAAAATCAGTAGCATTTCTACTTGACAACAGTGAATTATCTGCAAAAGACATAAAGAAAACAATCTCATTTGCAACAAAATATAAATGAACTATTGATACTTCATCAAGGTAAAAACTTCCACACAGTGAAGGAACCAATCAACAGAGCTAAAATTCAGCCTATGGAATGTGAGAAGATATTTGCAAACTATATATCTGATAAGGGGTTATTATCCAAAGTCTGTGAACTTATCAAACTCAACACTAAAAAAAAAAAATGACCCAGTTAAGAAATGGACAGAAGACATGAATAGACATTTTTCCAAAGATGACATCCAGATGGTGATCAGACACATGAAAAGTTGCTCAACATCATTCATTATCAGGGAAATGCAAATCAAAACCATGATGAGATATAACGTCACACCTGTCAGAATGGCTAAAAACAACAACACAGGAAACAACAGATGTTGGCAAAGATGTGCAGAAATGGGAAACTTCTCATACTGTTGAAGGAAAAGCAAACTTGTGCAACCACTGCAGAAAACAGTATGGAGGTTCCTCAAAAAGTTAAAAATAGAACCACCTTACAACCCAGCAACTGCACTACTAGGTTCAAAGGGGCACATGCACCCCAATATTTATAGCAGCATTATTAACAATAGTCAAATTATGAAAAGAGCCCAAGTGTCTCTTGACTGATAAATGGATAAAGAAGAGGTAGTATAGGGGCGCCAAGGTGGCTCAGTTAGTTAAGCGTCCAACTCGTGGTTTTGGCTCAGGTCATGATCTCATGGCTCTTAAGATCAAGGCCTGCGTGGGACTCTTTGCTCAGCAGGGAGTCTGCTTAAAGATTCTCTCCCTCTGCCCCACCTTCCACGCTCTCAAATAAATAAATTTTTTTTAAAAAAAAAGAAGAGGTGATACTATTATCCAGCCATCAAAAAAAAAAAAAAATGAAATCTTGCCATTTGCAACAATGTGGATGGAGCTACAGTGTATTTTTTTAAGTGAACGAAGTCAGTCAGAGAAAGACAAATACCATAGGATTTCACTCATATGTAGAATTTAGGAAACAAAACAGATGAACATTGAGGAAGGGGGCAAAAAGGGATAGGGAAGCAAACCGTAAGAGACTCTTAACTATAGTGTACGACTGTGAGATGATGGAGGTGATCAAGAGTTGGACTAAATCAATGATGGATATTAAGGAGGCCACTTGTGTTGAGCACTCAGTGTTACAAGTAAGTGAAGAATCACTAAATTCTACTTCTGAAACCAATATTACACTTTATGTTCACTCATTAGAATTTATATAAGGAGAAGCTGGGTGGCTCAGTCGTTAAGTGTCTGCCTTTGGCTCAGGTCATGATCGCAGTGTCCTGGGATCAAGTCCCGCATTGGGCTCCCTGCTCAGCAGGAAGGCTGCTTCTCCCTTTCCCACTCCCCTGGCTTCTATTAACCTCTTTTTCTGTGTCTCTCTCTCTGTCAAAAAAAGAATTTAAATAAAAATCTGAAACAAACAAAAAAGAAGTAACCTCACGTACACTAGCACCAAAAACAAAAAAATACTTAGGAATAAATTTAACCAAGGAGGTGAAAGGTCACTACACTGAAAACCACAAAACACTGATTTAGGAAATTGAAGACAGAAATAATTGGAAAGTATCATGTTTCATAGATGGAAAAAATTAATATTGTTAAAATGTTCATACTACCCAAAGCTATCTATAGATTCAATGTAAACTATCAAGAATTGAATGGCAATTTTTAACAGAAATGGGGAAAAATCCTCAAATTTATATAGAACCATAAAAGACACTGAATAACCAAAGCAATCCTAAGAAAGAAGAACAAACTGGGAGGCGTCACATTTCTTGATTTCAAGCTGTATCACAAAGCTAGAGTAATCAAAACTACATGGTACTGGCATAAAAACAGATACAGAGATCACTAGAAAAGAGAGGGGTGCCTGGGTGGTTCAGTGGGTTAAAGCCTCTGCCTTTAGCTCAGGTCATGATCTCAGGGTCCTGGGATTGAGCCCTGCATAGGGCTCTCTGCTTGGCAGGAAGCCTGCTTCCCCCACCCCTGGCTGCCTCTCTGCCTACTTGTGATCTCTATCAAATAAATAAAAAAGAAAAGAAAAGAAAAAAATTGAGAGTGCAGAAATGAAGCCAAGTATATACTGTCAACTAATATTCAACAAGCAAGCCAAGAACACTCAATAGAGAATAGACTATCCCTTCAATAAATGGTGTTGGGAAAATTGGATATTCACATGTAAAAGAATAAAACTAGACTTCTATGTTACACAATTGTAAGAACGTAAACAAAAAAGCTCCTAGGAAAAAAAGAAGAAAGCTCCTTGACATGAATCTTGGCCATGATCTCTTGGGAATAAAACCTTAAGTGCAAGCAACAAAATAAAAAATAAGCAAGTGGAATCACATCAAACTAAAAATCTTCTGCACATGGGAAAAAAAAAAACAAGATCAACAACAAAATAAAAAGTCAATCAATGGAATGGGAGAAAATTTTGCAAATCATATGTCATATACCCCATATATCCTATAAGGGATTACTATCCAAAATATATAAAGAACTCATACAACCCAATAAGAGCAAGCAATCCAATTAAAAACTGAGCAAAAGCCTGAATGGACATTTCTGCAAAGAAGATATAGAAATGGCTGACAGATACATGAAAAGGTACTCAACATCACTCTTAATCTCACAAAACAAACTGAGGGTTGCTGGGGGATGGGAGGTAGGGATAGGGTTTGGGCTATGGATATTTGGGTTATGGATATTGGGGAGGGTATGGACTACTGTGAGTGCTGTGAAATGTGTAAGCCTAATGATTCATAGACCTGTACCCCTGGGGCAAATAATACATTATATGTTAATAAAAATAATTTTAAAGAAGGTACTCAATATCAATAATCTTTAGGGAAATGCAAAACAAAAGCACAGTGAAATATCATCTCATACCTGTTAGAATGGCTACCATAAAAAAGACAAGGGATATGGGTGCCTGGGTGACTCAGTTGGTTAAGCGTCTGCATTCAGCTAGCTCATGATCCCAGGGTCCTGGGATCCAGCCCTGTGCTGGGTTCCCTGCTCAGCAGGGAGTCTGCTTCTCCCTCTCCCTCTTCCCTTCCCCCAGCTCCTGCTCCCTCTCTCTCAAGTAAATAAATAAAATCTTTAAAAAAAAAAAAGACAAGAGATACTTAATGCTGGCAAATATGGAGAAAAGGGAACCCTGCACACTCTTGGTGATGTGTGTGTATTTCGTCATAGAAAAGAAATCCTGTCATCTGTGACAACAGGGATGCACCTTAAAGGGATTATGTTAAGTGAAATAAGTCAGACAGAGAAAGACAAATACTCTATGACCTCACTTATATGTGGAATCCAAAAACAAAAGAAAAGAAACTCATTTTAAAAATGAGAGATCAGGTTTGTGGTTAACAAAAGCAGGGGATGAGGGGGCCCGGGAACTGGATGAAAGTGATCAAAAGGCACAAATTTCCAGTTATAACATTAAAAAGTAGTGGGGATGTAATGTACAATATGATGGCTATAGTTAACACTGCTGTATGGTGTATTTGAATGTTACTAAGAGAGCAAATCCTAAAAGTTCTCAGTACAAGGAAAAAAATTGGTTTTTGCTTTTTAAAATACCAAAAACTAATGATGTACTATATGTTGGCTAATTGAACTTAAATTTTAAAAAAACTAAAAAAAAAAGGGGGGGGTGCCTGGGTGGCTCAGTCGTTGCGTCTGCTTTCAGTTCAGTCATGATCCCAGGGTCCTGGGATCAAGCCCCACATCAGACTCCCTGCTCAGCGGGAAGCCTGCTTTTCCCTCTCCCAATCCCCCTGCTTGTGTTCCCTCTCTCACTGTGTCTCTCTCTGTCAAATAAATAAAATCTTTAAAGAAATTAAAAATTTAAAAATTAGAAAAATAAAATATCTATGAGAGGATAGATGTTAAATAAACCCACTGCCATCATTTTATAATACACATAAGTCATTATGCTGTATAACTTAGACTTATACAAGGCTGTACATCAATAATGTCTCAGTGAAACTGTAAGAAAAGAAAATACATGCACACACATGTACACACACACACACATAAGAGGACCACACACCAGAGCAGCCTGGCACCATAGATTTTCCCTAGAAATAAGCTATTGCCTCTGTTTCTCTGGAAAACCCTAACTAATACACCAGGTATTTTCCCTAGAAATAAGCTATTGCCTCTGTTTCTCTGGAAAACCCTAACTAATACACCAGGTAATGCTAAAACTGCTATTGCATGGCTCACACTTTGAGTAGCAAGGAACTAGAGAATATCTGGCAAGTGGGCACATGGCTTCATCTATAGTAATGCTCATTTCAGCATTGTTTATGAGAGCAAAAGTGTAGGAGAAAAACAGAATGTCCCTCAAAAGTGGTCCCCAAAACACACTGTGATTCATTCTTACAGTGTAATATTGTAAAGCAATAAAACTGAGTGTCTTTGAACTATAGGAATCAGGCCCTATATACATCTGAAAAACGCAATGTTATATCAAGTTATCAAATGGAAGATAAAGGCACCTACAGCATGAATATATATGTGTGTTTACATATGTGTGTGTGTATACAACATTTTTTAAGGATACTTTCTTTCACAGTTCAAGTATGAAGCAATTAATGGAGTGTACGGACACCTTATTCTAGTTATTAGTTACATCTCGGGAGGCAAAACCCATTCCCTGAACCACTGTTCCTATGTTATATTTCTTTTTTTTTTTAAGATTTTATTTATTTATTTGACAGAGAGAGATCACAAGTAGGCAGAGAAGCAGGCAGAGAGAGAGAGGAGGAAGCAGGCTCCCCGTGGAGCAGAGAGCCTGATGCAGGACTCTATCCTAGAACCCTGAGATCATGACCTGAGCCGAAGGCAGCGGCTTAACCCACTGAGCCACCCAGGCGCCCCCTATGTTATATTTCTTCTGAGTTATGGCTGCAGCCCGCACGGGGGACCCACTCACCCAAGATCTTGGGGTTTGGCATGGGTACAGGCCTTCTGAAATTACTCTTCTATCCAGGAGACCTTTTACTGGCTTGTTCCCATATATGCTCTCTTTTTCTGAGACTTAGTTAGAAACTTCTCCACCAGTAACAAACTAGAAGGGAAAAGAAGGAAACAGGAAATCACCTGGAATAAAAGTAATTTTTTTTCTTCCCTTTCTCAAAATTCCTTGCTTAATTCATCCCACAACACAGGAATGACACCAAAGCTCATGCACCAGGTAAGTGCCTGTACGTTTCTCTCCCTTTGTTACATTTCTGGATTCTCTCTATGAGAGATATGCTTCTTGGTTTCTCTAAGAGTCAATTTTTTTATGAGAGGGAGGAGGCCGGCTGGGCAGTTCTAATGTTTATCCACGTCCTACTATGTGCCAGAAGTTTCTATAGGTTTCCTCCATTTCTCCCCACCAGTTCTGTGAGGAATATATTGTTATTCTTACTTTACAGATGACCAAATTGGGCTCACAGAGCACTATGCTTTTCCAGTCACACATCAACTCAGGAGCAAGAATGGGGTTCTTTCTCTCTCACTTCCCACAATATACCCATCAGCTTCCCTTTGAGAGGTTGGGTTTCCAAAGCTGAAGAACTGATTGTTTTAAACTCTCCTAGAACTATGACCACATGACTACTCAACGTGATACTGATTATAGAGATGAAACCTTGTGCCAGGAGGACCAGATGTATGAACCACATGTTCCAGTGGGTCTCTAAGGTGTTAAGCAAGGTCAAGTGACAGCAGAGCTGTTGCCCTTTTTTGGAGGGTGACCTGAGAAAAGGTTGTTGACATTTACACAGGGACTTTAACGGATGGGTACTTTATACTTTAACTTAATCCTTACAGGTATTCGAGTTATTGTTCATTGTTGACATTATTCAGATTAGGGTACAGGAGTTATGAGAAGTGAGGTAACGTTCCCTGGGGAAAATAACCTTGTAAATTAATGCTCAGGAGCTTAAAACCTAGAATTACACAAAGTGCCAGTGCTTTTCTGCTCTGTGATGTGGGCAAGGAGTTAGTGGAGCTAAGTGTATTATTCAGGGTTTTGCCTTAACAATGAGCTTTTACATTTAAATATATATATTTATATATATATATGTATATATATGGTGGTATGTGTATATATACTATATACATATATATACATATACAGTGTACATATACATATACCTATATATATCTGCTATACAGATGGTACATAGCAAAATTTAAAAGTATAAAGTATATAAAAAGGTGGGAGAAAATTTTTGGAAGACACATTGTAGGTATAGGGTTAACAACTTCAGTCTTTCAATAAACAGAAATGAGCCTAAGATTACAACAGAGAATGCTCATTCAAAGCTGCATAAATGCCCCATAAAATCCTTAAAAACATGCCTAACCATATAACTGATGAAATGCCAAATGAGAGACTCTGGACACTGAAAAACAACCTGAGGGTCTTGAAGGGGCGGGGGGTGGGAGGTTGGGGGAACCAGGTGTTGGGTATTGGGGAAGGCATGTATTGCATGGAGCACTGTGTGTGGTACAAAAATAATGAATACTGTTACACTGAAAAGAAATTTTTAAAAAATGCCAAATGAGCTCTCATTGGAAGTGAAACAGGTAAACATCAACACGATATGTAGAGAGGGGGCACAAGTTTGTAAGATATATAATTTATATTTGGATAAATATCTGTGCATTTTATTAGGATATATACTGGGGGGGGAAACAACAGAATATGCATGAAATAATTAATAATGAGTATCCTCTAGTTGGTGTGGGAATCCTGGCACAAGATTAATATCCTGATATATTAATTTGGCTAAGAGAATAAAATCCTCCAAATGTTTTTTTAAAGCTTGTTATGAAACACTCTTCAATAAAATAATAATTACCCTTATTCTGAAATGACTGTTTTCCTTCTTCTTTCTTATTTTAAATCACACAATTCATAGTAAGAGCTGCAATATTTAAATGTCTACAGCCCTGTGCTGAGAAGACCTGTGAATAAAACTGCCTAGGGTCAGAGCAAAGAGACCACAATGTACACAGAAGTAATGCTCCTAGAACAGTGCTCTAGATCTCAGAAATAAGAACTGGGTGCCGATATATGTCACCTTCCTAAAGGCAGAAGGGACCAGATGTATTTTATGGTGACTAACATAACACAATTAAAAAAAAAAAAGAAAAGAAGGGACCAGTCACAGTTCAGTAGTGTAAGTCCAGGGAGAAAAGAGGCAGATATGGAATTAGTGCAGATGGAGGGTTCTGTATCAGACACAACACACAGGCAACAAAATTTACAGACATAATTAATATACCATTAATTTTCATATAATGAAATCTGACTAGTTGAACGAGTCATGTTCACATGTACCAACAGATAATTCAAGGAAGAATAATAAATGACAATCAGACATGTGTAAAATTGCTCAACTACACCAAAAACTAAATGAAAGTAAATGGTAATAGAAACATCAGATATATAAATGTATAAAAAAAGTATTGAACATAATGTGCAATACAACCTAAGTTTTGAAAAATTCATATTTTCATAAGAATATACATTATGTCATAATTTAAATGATAAACAATCCCACACAAACATATATGGGGAATATTAACAAATATATTGGCTGCTTATTTTGAAGTGGGACATCGAAGTTAAGAGGGGAATACAAGATAATTCCTCTCACAAATGTATATTTCTTCAGTGTTCCCAGGGGCTTCAGAGTACATGTGTGCTGATTTTTTTGAAAGTTATATTTATTTATTTTAGAGAGAGAGAGAGAGGAAGAGAGAGAGAGCATGCGTGTGCCCATGCATGGGGTGAGCGGCAGAAGAAGAGGGAGAGAGGAACTCCAAGCAGACTCAGTACTGAACATGGAGCCCAACTTGGGGCTTGATCTTATGACCCTGAGATCACGATCTGAGCCAAAACCAAGAGCCAGATGCTTAACCAACTCTACTACCCAGGTGCCACTGTACACTGAGTTTTAATTACTAAAATAAATTATGACAGCAATACAGCATAAAACTATGACAGCGTAAGATAAGCCTAGCTGTGCTTTTGTTTACAAAATTAATGTTGGGATGCCTGGGTGGCTTAGTTAAGCATCCAACTCTTGATTTCAGCTCAGGTCACTATCTCAGGGTTGCGAGATCAAGACCCACATCTGGCTCCGCACTCAGCCAGAGTCTTCTTGAGATCCTCTCTCTCTCCCTCTCCCTCTTCCCCTCCCCACCGCTCATGTTACAAATAAATAAATAAAATCCTTTATTTTTTTTAATTTTTTTAAACATATAATGTATTTTTATCCCCAGGGGTACAGGTCTGTGAATCGCCAGGTTTACACACTTCACAGCACTCACCATAGCACATACCCTCCCCAATGTCCATAACCCCACCCACCTCTCCCAAACCCCCTCCCCCCAGCAAACCTCAGTTTGTTCTGTGAGATTAAGAGTCACTTATGGTTTGTCTCCCTCCCAATCCCATCTTGTTTCATTTATTCTTCTTCTACCCCTTAACCGCCCAGCCCCCATGTTGCATCTCCACTTCCTCATATCAGGGAGATCATATGATAGTTGTCTTTCTCCAATTGACTTATTTCGCTAAGCATAATACCCTCTAGTATTCCATTGTATATATATACCACATCTTCTTTATC
This sequence comes from Mustela nigripes, assembly GCF_022355385.1. NCBI lineage: Eukaryota > Metazoa > Chordata > Mammalia > Carnivora > Mustelidae > Mustela > Mustela nigripes. Next base: position 45,186,568 of record NC_081575.1, read on the forward strand.
CATTCATCTTTGGATGGACATCTAGGTTCTTTCCATAGTTTGGCTATTGTAGACATTGCTGCTATAAACATTCGGGTGCACGTGCCCCTTCGGATCACTACATTTGTATCTTTAGGGTAAATACCCAGTAGTGCAATTGCTGAGTCAAAGGGTAGCTCTATTTTCAACATTTTGAGGAACCTCCATGCTGTTTTCCAGAGTGGTTGCACCAGCTTGCATTCCTACCAACAGTGTAGGAGGGTTCCCCTTTCTCCACAATAAAATCTTTTTTTTTAAAGGATTTATTAAAACAAGAAGAAAGGGTAAGTAATTAACTTAGAAAAATCTTATTGTTTTGGATATATTTGGTTAAATAAAATGCATTATTAAAGTGAATTTCACCTTTAAAAAGGTAATGCTGAAACACATATTTCTGGAGATTAAATGTATTAAATGTACTATAAAATAAGAAAGTTATACACGGGGCACCTGGGTGATGCAGGTGGCTAAGTGTCCAACTCTTGGTTTCAGTTCAGGATCTCAGGGTCATGGGATAGAGCCCCCGCATTAGGTAGCATAATCTGCTTGAGACTATCTCTCCCCATTCCCTCTGCGGTCTCCCCATGCCCCACTCCATGCTCTCTCTCAAATAAATAAATCTTTTTTTTTAAGTTTACACACAGCTTTATATTTATAATCACACACATGCATGCATTCCTTTGTTTGAAAGAAGGGCCAAAATAAACATCCTGTCACAGGAGCCCCATGGGCCCTGCATCACCGCTGAATACTTCCTGTGCCATATAAACCCCAGAAAGTTTTCTCCAGAGGGCTTCCACAGGGAAGACCTTTTTTCCTCTCTACCTCCTTTTCAGCCTTTTTGCTTGAGACCAAACTGCAATTCTTGATTTGGTCACCAGATGGCATGAGCCTCCAATTAAATTTTTTTTTTTTTTTTTTTTTTTTTACGGGAAAAATATTCATTTGGCAACATGAACAAATTCTACTTTGAATGGAGGTTATGAAACAGCATGTAAAACAAAATCATGATTAATTCCTTAATTCAGCAATAAACACTTTTAAAAACACTCCTTTAAAACTTTGATAATGAATTGACAATGTCACATGAGCTCATCATAAAAGTCAATGAGATCTAAAGATTAAAAGATGTATGAAAAATTAGAGGGAACTTATTCACATTTACTGCAACACAACCTTTGTATACCAGGAGCTCTCTTGAATCAGGAAAGACATAAATAAATGAAAACGAAAAATCTCATAGAAAACTATAGGAATGCAAAGAAACTTATGAAAAGATAACCAACAGCAATAAACTGACAAATATAAAAGTCCTGATAATTTTATCTTCAGCTAAAAAAGATACATTGCATGATAAGTTTTGCTGCCACCCCATTCTTACAAAAAAGTGTGTATATCTTCTCACACGTATTGTGCACATATTTTGCACATATACATTTGAGAAAAGCATCTGCAGAATGCACTCGAGACCATTAACAAAGGATGGCTCAGCAGGATGAAAGAAGGTAGATACAAGATCATTTTATTTCCACATATATATACCTATATAGTTTGATTCCTTTCAATTACAAACATACATTAGCTTTATAATTGAGGAAAATAAATGAGATAAATTTTGGAAAACAGGAAACAACTTGTTATGATCTGATCCTTCATTCCATATAAATCTACTGACCTGAAAAGTAGTTCATAGTTAATTGCTAAGTTAAAAAAACAAACATGAGATATATGCAATATAATCCCAATCATTGTTTATAATACACCAAAGTGCAAAAGTATGCATATATGGGTAAGTGCAAGTGTGTCTAAAAGGATATGACTAAAAATACTCACACACACACACACACACACAGATACACACTTCCTCAGAAACCCTTACACTGGCAGCTTTCTCTTCATGAGACAGGGGTGGAACTTCCTGTCAGAAGTTCAGAGAGCTAGGTAACATCTGATTCTGCAGGGAAGCCTGCCTGTGCCATTCAAACCTCCAGGTTGCCCAGTCAGTGGGTCAGACCAATGGCCCTGACCAGTGGCCCTCCCCAAATTCTTACATAGCACCTCCAGAGATATTGAGAGATGTAGTTCTAGTTCCAACCAGCAAGTGCTGGTTATCTCAATATGGTACCTTTGTTGCAAAGGAAAACTATCAATTTTTGTAAAAAGAGACAAAGAAAACATGAAATAAATAGACCTAAATATTTTTAATTCATATGTATAGGAATTTATACATATACAGGAAAGCATATATAGGAATATATAGAGAAAGAACACACACACACACACACACACACATATATATATATATATATATAGAGAGAGAGAGAGAGAGAGAGACTCAAACAGTATGTACGGTTTCATTTGTTGATAATGACTCCCAAAGCTGAGTACCCCACAACCGTTCATTTATTCAGCACACATATATGGGACACCGGTAGCTCAAGTCCATGTGTTCATCCCACTCTTTCCTCTGATCCCCAGACTCTCATTTCCAACTACCTACAAAACATATTCATTTGGAGACAAATGACTACAATTCCTTTCTATATGTATGGAGTGAGTGTGTGTATGTGTATGTGTTTCTCTACTGTTGAACTGAAAATTAAAGAATCAGGATAACTTATTAAATAATAAAAAGAAATGGCACAATTACCCTTTCATCTTTCCAACTTCATATGCTGCAATGAAAAAAAAAAAAAAGCACCAAAGCTTATAACTGTGTATACATTTCATGTCTTTTGTGTATATTTTTATGCTCTTTATTACATTCATGCTATTTCTTCTACATTAAATCTCATTTTCATAGAAAGAGAACTCTGGGACTAGCATTTTTAACATTTCTTAAAGTCCTAGTATGTGCCAGACACTTTCTACTGTTTAACTGATATTTTCCATCAAAATCCTGTTGGGCAGCAATTTTGCTACTCAGCAACATCTATTTCCTCCACTATTATTTTCCATTTATATATACACTTGATAAAATATTGTATGTATGTTTATGTGATAATAAAGATACATATAACCATTATGAAAACTCTGCATTGATTAAAGAGCTGGGGGAATAAACAAAAAAGTTGCAGCCAAAATCTGTCACATCTCAGCAGTCACCAATGCAGGGAGCAACCTAATGCCCAGAATTAAGTAAGCCACCAATGCTTTTTGCCTCCCCAACCCATCCACAACCACTCATAACCAAAACCATGTGATGGAGAATGGTTGGGTGGAGGGCAAGGCTAACCTGAGAGACTGTATTTTCAGGGAAAGAGAAAGAGAAAGCGCTAAAATAAGCAAAGCCAGGTGCAACCAGAGCCAATGAGGACAACTAGAGCAATTATACAGAGTTCTGCTGATCTAAGTGCATTGTGATCAAATTTGGGCACCATTGTGCTAGAAGAAAATCAAATTGGAATTATCAGTTTAATGTTCAGTTTATAAGTTATAAGTTAATATTTTCAGTAGACTGTCTATTGTCTTTTCATTATAGACATTCATTTCTGCACTTTAATACTGTTCTCATGCCTTCTGCCAAACCATTTTTGTTCCCAGTGTATGAAAATGAACTGTGTCAATGGGAGAACAAGGATGCTTTGTATTCAGCTGTATTTATTTTGAGAATTTAATAGAGAGTATTCATAGCGAGACTACTTTCTTAAGGGATGGGAGTCAAACATCCTTTAAATAGGAATGAAGGCAACCTTAATTTGTTCTCTGTTTGTATAGTCCTTATTTATATTACCCACGAAAAAAATATTGTCATTCAACCTTTCATTAATGAGTGTATTAAAATATTTAATTTTGAGAAAAATTATTCAGTAGGAAATTATGTTTTTGTATGCTTCCCCCTTAGTTTTGACAGTGAGATTTTTGAACTGATGGGTTTTTTTTTTCCCCAAATGACTAGTAGGTTTCTTTCTCTGCAAACATGGTCCACTTACTAGCCAATAAAACTTTAGAAATGAAGGTAAAAGGTGTCCTGAGTCTTTTACATTAATATGATTTTAAAAATAGTATTCACGGCTCAGCAAAGACTAGTTCTGACTTTCTGTATTCTAGACATCCATTTGACATTTCCAGCTTCACTATGTGAACTTGTAACAGATTTGCATGAATAAAAGGTTACTTATTCCTAGTCCTTTCTCTGTAACATGGTTTATGCCCTCGATTTCCTGGTCTGTGAAATACAGATCATCAATCCTTGCCAAAAAAGAGACTGTGGTCATTATACAAGAGCTTATAAATGGAAAACCCTATACTATACAAGAAAGCCATATTTACACTACTCATGGCATGTCAAAAATGAGACCCATTCTTATTTTAGGAAGGCTCTTGAGGGCTGGCTATAGTGTCCCCATTTTTCTTGTTGAATATTATAGTTTTCCTTGACAGTTTTGAAATTTAGGTAAACATTTTCATTAACCTCCATAATAACCCAAGTAATGAAAAATCTTATCTTATATATCTACTTACATATAGTTACTATATCAACTATATCTGGATGAAGTATGTAATGCCAGCTTCTTCATGTCTGACTTTAATTTCATTCCTTTCTTTTCTATTTTTGCTTTTCTAATTGAATTTCATGTATACAAAGATAATTGTGAAATATTAATCAAATCTGTCTTTTGATTTTAGATGGTTTTAGATGCCTTATATTCATTCAATTAATATTCATGTACAACAAAGGACAAAAATTAGGGACCAGAGGACCACAATTTTTTCCACATAATATTTAATTATTTAAATAATTGTCAACATCTAAAAATTGGGGTATTTCACATATAACACGGCTTTCTGGCTTATCTTGAAAAGTGGGGTTTGACTACATGGGGCCTACATTTTTACATTCCCTCAGGAAAACAACTGGCTGGAACTGATAGCAGTTTCCTTATCAGGCATTCACTGTAATATTTATCACTCCCTATTCTATGACTCCACACACTGATACAGAGTGTTAGTTTTTATTTTGCTGCTAATGCTATTGATCTTCTTAAAGAGAAAACTGAAATACTTCTTGCCTCCATTTAACCAAAAGTGTGGGACCAAAAGAACAAGAATGTTGTTCAAGAAAACTGTGTTTCAAGAAAAGCATTTCAGGAAAATTGGAGGGGGAATATTTACCTATAGAAGCAAAGGTTCTTCCCTTGATCTTTACATACACCAACTTTAATTATTTACATTACCAGTGTGGCCACCCTAAGCTTTGAGTTTAGTCTTCTTGGAGTTAAAAGTTTTCCGTGTCAGTTTTAGAGCTAGACAGTGGTCTGAATTAGAAGACTCTAAGACAGGATTCGCCTATTTTCAGAGTGGTTTGCTTTATGCCTTTACAAGAAATGTATTGCAAATATTCAACATAAGTTTAAGTGCCTAAAATCAGGAAATGGACTTAATGGATTTAAATTTTCAGTAACGGAAGTAACTCTTGCTGCTTTCTACATGTGTAACTTTTGTTTGTGAAGTATGGAAAAGCTTTAATTTAACTGCTAAAAGCCCTCTCTCAAAATTTCAGGTATTGTATTTATCCGCATCCCATGCTGGCTCTTGTTCATATCCAGCTATTTGTTAATGTCATGAAAACAATTTCGTTTATTCACTCGTGCATTTGTTTTGGTCAGTTATGCATAAATAATATCTGCTTTGGTTTAAAAATGAACAAGTAGCCTGCAATTCTGCTCCTAGGTATATACAGAAAACAGTTCAAGAGTTCAAATAAAAACTTAGACACTAATCTTAAGAGCAACAATATTTATAATAGCTAAAAGGTGGAAATAACCCAAATGCCCATCAATGGATGAATGGAGGAATGAAATGTGGTATATGCATATAATGAAATATTATTCATACATTTAAAAATTACTGGCACCTGGGTGGCTCAGTGGGTTAAAGCCTGTGTCTTCAACTTGGGTCATGATCCCAGGGTCCTGGGATCCAGCCCCACATTGGGCTCTCTGCTCAGCAGGGAGCCTGCTTCCTCCTCTCTGCCTGCCTCTCTGCTTACTTGTGATCTCTGTCTGTCAAATAAATAAATATAATCTTTTTTTAAAAAAGTACTGAAGTACCACATGGACGAACCTTGAAAACATTATGCTAAGTGAAAGAAGCCAGACACAAAAAGTCACATATTATATGATTCAATTTATATGACATATCCAGAATAAGCATAGCCATAGCCATATAGAGAGAAAGTACATTAGTGGTTGCTTAGGACTAGGAGAAGAATGAGGGGATAAGAGAGTGATAGCCAAAGGGTACAGAATTCCTATTTATGGTGAGGAAAATGTTTAAATGGTAGTTGCATATATCTGTAAATATAATAAAAACCACTGAATTGTATACTTGAAATGAGAAATTGTATGGTATGTGATTGCTAACTCAATAAACTGTTACAAAAATATGAATTTTTAAAATGAACACATGAGCCCACTGGTTTTAGTCAAGGAACTTTTAGTTCAAGCAGTACTTGGGTCCACCATGTTTAAGTTTTCAGACTGACTCCCAGTGCAACTGTAGCAGGGAAGAAATTTTTGCTTGTTTTGTTTACCACTCTATCTGCTGCCTCTAGAACAGTGCCAACAAATTTTTTTGAACACCATGGGTAACTTTCCAACATTTAAAATCAGTGCCCACCAGAAAATAAGCCCCAGGATGGCAGGAATCTGTGACTGTTTTCTTCACTGCTGATTCTCTTGACCTTGAACAATGCCTGGCACAAAGTGGGCACTCCACACATAATTGTAAAATGAATGTATTGCTTCTTCCGTTCGCAGCTCAATGGAACATTGTCCTTAACACCCATCCAGAAAACAAAATGGTAGAAGAGTAACATAAATGAAAGAAAATGAATTGGCAATGAATAAAAATAGATCACTTAAAGCAGAAATGGTGATCAAATATGTGAAAAGTTTTTCACACCTCCTAAAAATTGAGAGAATTAAAGGACAGCAAAATGCAAAGTTGATCCTGCTTTTTGCACTTGCTAACACTTAAGGCTTCTGTCACCATTTCAGTAAGATATTTTGTATACCTCCCATACAGACACACAAACACAACAGGAGATACAGACGAGAGAAACAAAAGACTTTGGGCTTGATGAAAGTGGAAATGCATTAAGGGTGGTCCCGATAGTTGACTGTCCTGATGGTGGGCCTTCGTTGTCATACATATCACACATCTAGGTCCCCTTCTCTTCTCCTTACACTTGACACCCCTATTGGGATATGTGTGTGTGTGTGTGTGTGTGTGTGTGTGTGTGTGTGTGTGTTTATGTGTCTGCTGTGCGATGAATCAGATTCAGGTCTTGGAAATCCACTTCAACCAGAACCTGTCATCTCACATCTGTTCATCAGATAAGATTTAGTTTAGAAAAGGTCCACACCTGATGTTCTTAAGTGAGTGCCTGTACATTGTTACCTTCATTGCCAAAAGGAGGAGACAGTTAAACATTAAACTGATGCAAAAAGAAGAAGGAAGAGGAGGAGGAGTTGGGGGAGGAGTTGGGGGAGGAGGAGGAAGAGAAGAAGAAGTCAATGAGGACTAGAAGATCCACCCCAAATCCTGGGCTTTTACATGTAATTCAAGTGGGGAATGAGAGGTCCAAGAAAATGTCCAGGATGATGCAATTATCTAATCAGAGAGAAAAGACTGGGACCTAATTATCAAAAATCAAGAATATCCACTACTGTACAGAATAAGTCAGTATATCTATATCACCTGATTTATAACCCCTGGATTTATAGTAGAGGTGCCATGGTAACCTGAAAGGAACATAAGATTGTCAGTTAGGACTTTGGTTCTCATCTCTGATTACCTATTTAGTAGCTGTGTGATCCTACACAAGATAATCCACTGAATTGCACTCGAATCTCTTCACCTAGGAAATGGAGGTGATAACTCCTCCTACCACAAGAATATAGAGGATAAAACTGACAAGCCAGACAAGGTAACAGCCACAGTGCCTGGCATGCAATAGGCACTGGGGTATCCCTCAGCTCCCAAGCAGGCAGAAGTCATATATCTTGTGTCTTACCTTTCTGCTTCTTCTCTACGCCTCAGGCTTCTGTGATCCTAATTGCCTTCCCCAGCACAGTGGTTAAATGCAGAAAAGCCTATGATGTCCTCCAGGAGAGAAACTCCCAGGGAAAAAACAAATTTAAGTATGAATTTTGCTATTCAATTCTATTACCAATACTCTTGCTGATTTTAACAATAACTTCCAGATTGGCTACCTCCCTCTGTTCAACCCCCACAGTCTCCATGAATATCAGCCCCCTGCCTCTGCTAGGAAGCCTCAATGTCACATTAGGCCATTGCTTCAACAACTCTCCTGACAGTTATCTCAGTTTTCTCACCCCATTCTCCTTTTATCCCAACCACACACTTCGAAGTACACAGTGGCATTATTTACCAAGCAAAATCCTGGAAACAAGACAAGCATAAATTCCCACAAATATTATAAAGTCAGAGGTCCAATACATTTCATTTATTTTTTAAGTTTTTATTTAAATTCCAGTTAATTAACATACAGTATAATATTAGTTTTAGGTGTACAATATAGCAATTCAACACTTCCATACAACACTTCATGTTCATCACAACAAATGCATTCTTTAATTCCCATCACCAATTTAACCCATCTCCCCACTCCTTTCCCCTCTGGTAAACATCAGTTTGTTCTCTATTGTTAAGAGTCTCTTTCTTGGTTTGCCTCTCTCTCTTTTCCCCCCTGTGTTCATTTGTATTATTTCTTAAATTCCACATACAAGTGAAATTATAAGGTATTAGTCTTTCTCTGATTGACTTATTTCACTTAACATAACTCTCTAGCTCAATCTATGCCATTGAAAATGGCAAGGTTTCATTCTTTTTGATGGCTGAATAATATTCCATTGTACATATGTACCACTTCTTTATCCATTCATCAGTCAATGAACACTTGGGCTGTTCCAAAAATTTGGTTATTGTAGATAATGCTGCTCTAAATATCTGGGTATATTTATTCTCTTTGAATTATTATTTTTGTATTCTTTGGGTAAATGCTAGTAATGTAATTGCTGGGTCATTGGGTAGTTCTATTTTTAACTTTCTGAGGAACCTCCATACTGTTTTCCAGAGTGGATGCACCAGTTTTCATTTTCACCAACAGTGCAAGAGGGTCCCATTTCTCCACAATCTCGCCAACACCTGTTGTTTCCTGTGCTGTTGATTTTAGTCATTCTGAGAGGTGTGAGGTGAAATCTCAGTGTAGTTCTAATTTTTATTTCCCTGATGATGAGTGATGTTGAGCATCTTTTCATATGTCTGCTGGACATCTGGATGTCTTCTTTGGAAAAATGTCTATTCATGTCTTCTGCCCATTTTATAAAGATTTTATTTATTTATTTGACAGACAGAGATCACAAGTAGGCAGAGAGGTAGGCAGAGAGAGAGGAGGAAGCAGGCTCCCCGCTGAGCAGAGAGCCTGATTCGGGGCTCAATCAGGACCCTGGGATCATGACCTGAGCCAAAGGCAAAGGTTTTAACACATTGAGCCACCCAGGTGCCCAATCTTCTGCCCATTTTTAATTGGATTATGCATTTTGGGGATGTTGAGTTTTATAAGTCTTGTTTTGGAGCCAAGATGTCTTTCAATAGCTGAATGGATAAAAAAGATATGGTTCATATATACAGTGGAATATTACTCAGCCATCAGAAAGGATGGATATCTACCATTTACATAAACATGGATGGAACTGGAGGGTATTACACTGAATTAAGTCATCAGAGAAAGATAATTATGATATGGTTTCACCCATATGTGGAATATAAGAAATAACACAGAGGATCATAGGGAAAGGGAAACTGAATGGGAAGAAATCATAGAAGGAGCCAAACATGAGAGATTCTTGACTCTGAAAACAAACTGAGGCTTATGGAAAGGGGAGGTGGGAAGTAATGGGGTAACTGGGGGATGGGCATTAAGGAGGGCCCATGATGTAATGAATACTGGGTGTTATATGCAACTAATGAATCATTGAGCACTATACCAACAACTAAGTTGTATTATATGTTGGCTAATTGAATTTAAATTTTAAAAAAGAAAGATACTATTAGTCTTATTTAACATATAAACCACCTGAAGCACACAAGGACATCCATCCTGTAAGAGACAGAAGAAGGGTTCTAGATCTTGACCCCCAGCACCCAAAAATCTCCCATTGGAAGCCTTGTGGTCTTTCAGTCTCGAGGATTGGTTGTCTTAACTTGCTGGGTTGTCTTCATACATTGTATCATGCAGACAAGGAGTAAGTGGCCTTTGTGTGGTGGCCTCATGATTCAGTCAGTCCTCAAGTTACTAAGATAGTTTTATAAAATCACAGTCTTTACAATGGGAAAAGAAGACCTGTGGGAAGGGTGACAAATTAATTATTTTAGAGTCTCACTCATGCCTGCATCGTTTAGACCCCTTTAATTCTAAGTACAACCAATGGAGGCCAGTCTACAATTCCCATAATACAAATGAGGAAAGTAAAGCAAGGACAAAGAGGGTAAGGTTCTTGAAAGCTGAATCAAGCCTAAAGCATAAGCTCCTTTCACATCATCCTGATGCTTTTCCAATATGAAAATAACTCTGAATTTTGTAAAAAAAAAAAAATGTAATTTACACCTGAGAAATTATAGCTGAACTTGGTGGTATCTTGGTGGGAATATGGGGTTGGCAGTCTGAAAGGCATTCGTTACTATCTCTGTCTTTTTCTCCAGGGATTGTGTGACCCTAGATAATTGTCCCCTTGTTTTTAAACTTTAGTTCCCTTAACTAGAGAATGGAGATGATAATTATCTTCCTCACAGGAATAAATAAAATGACATATGTGGAACAAATGTTCATAATTCCCTGAGTTCCCTACAGGGCAAGAATCAGAGAACCCATCTGCAATGGAGTCATGTACCAGTGGACATTTAAATGGCAGTAGTAATAGTAGTAAATTGCTGGAGTACAATCAAGTATAAAGGTAGTAATAACCAGCAATCCAAATACCCACTGATAAACAAAGCTAATATTTGGATACAGTTTCCTTATATATATATATAGATAGATAGATTTATAATTTATATAACTATATTAATACATAACATAGATGGAAGCAAAGGAAAATATAAGATAACATGTTTTGAGCAAACAACAATTTTGTAATCAGTGAAAGTAAACAAAATGAAAATTTTAAAACATAAGATAAAACTATGAACTAAACACATATTATTTTAGAAATGTATTCAATTACTTAGAAAATATGTTATCTGAAAAAGACATGTTGCAAACATATGATATGGTAAGATTGCATTTTCCTTTGAAAATATATTTATCTTTATATTTCTATCATATATATATTAATATTTCACACATGCATGTATATGTGTGTGCTCACATATATGCAGAATTCTCTTTAGGTAAGAGTATAGATGAAAGGAACTTCTTATCACTTGCTGCGGTTTAAGACAGTGTACATTGTGGAGGAAAGACCAGTCCAGTGATTTATTACAAAAGCTCACGTATTTCCAATTCAAGATATTCTGGTAAAAATAATTCATTTTAATCTATGTTTCACTTTTCTAAATATAGGATCTATATATGAAACCGACATATTTTTTATTCATACTAACTGAAGAATTCATCTCTATTTGTGTTCTCCATCTCCACTTAAGTAGGCAGTCCTCACTTAAACAATTAAATTGCTCCCAAACTCTTCAGGCAAGAAATCCAGTGATTCATTATTTCCATAATTAAAGGCACAGTATATGTTTCAAGCCCAGTAATGGAAGAGTAACTCATGTTGGACCAATCATCCCATAGCTCACAATTACTTAACTCTGGAAAAAAAAATAATGTAACTATCTGAAAACACTTGAAATAGACTGAAACCAAATAGAGATTGGAAGGAAGTTAACATTTGGAAGAGGGAATAGAATCTGACTTCCTGTTTTTATGACATTTTGCCTGGTTATATGTGGAATGTCTAAAACTTAGATACACATCTCTAGTCTTACTAGTTTAGGATTCAAATGTACAGATTTTGGAACAATCACAGCAGCTGGAAAATGAGGAAGGAGCTCACAGAAAGGTGAAAGCCACAAAGAAGGTACCACAGATTCTGTGTAAAATCTTGGCCCAAACCTCTGTTTGACCCCTGAACTGCATACACATGGTGAGGAAAATGTTAAGTTTCCTTTCTTTTAGACTGAGCTGAAATATTTCAGCTAGTGCTAATTTCAGGGGAGACAGAGTTTGGATTCAAAATTAAGCCAAGTTAACTGCTTGCTGAAACAAAAAAAAATAGTTTTTAGAGAAACAAAATACAGATTCTACATGGTAACATTCACAATACTGATGATACAAACCAAATTATTTGACATTTGAAAAAACAAAACAAAAATATGACTCATACCAAAGTGGAAAGGTAATCAGTAGAACTGACCCCCAAATGAGCTAGATGTTGGAAACAGCAGAAAATCTATTGTAGCTGTGCTCAAAAACATAAAGAAAAATATTCTCATAGTGCATGAAAACAAGAAATTTCAACTGAGAAAAAAGTACTTATAAATGGAAATGTGAGATCTGGAAAATATATCTAAAAGAAAAAAAATTCCTAATGAGCTTCACAGAAGACTGAACTTAATGGATGAAAGACTCTGTAAACTTAAAGTGAGATCAATAGAAATTACATAGTTTGAATAATAGGAGAAGTGTTTGGTAAAAAATTGAGTCACAGTGACCTGGGGACAGTGCCAAAGGTCTAACATAATGTGTACCTGGAATGCCCGGAGAAGACAAGGGTGACAATGGGGAATAAAAATATTTGAAGAAATGATGAGGGAAATTTCCTCAGCTTGGTGAAAGACATATATTTACAGATACAAGAAGCTGAGAAAATCCCAAGTAAGACAAAAACCAAGAATACCACACCTAAGCACATCATGGACAAATTGGTGAATGCTTAAGACAAAGAAAAAAATTTTAAAAGCAGTTTCAAGTCAAGATAACCCATTAAATACAGAGTAGCAACAATACAGATGATAACTGACTTCTCTTCAGAAAAAAATGGAGGCCAGAAGACAGTGGGGAAACATCTTTAAAGAACTGAAAGGAGAAAAAAACCCTGTCAGTCCATAAACTTCTATTCAGCTAAAATATATGTCACTAGTCAAAGTAAAAAAAGTATCATAAGTATCATATAAAGAAAAAGTAAAAAAAAGTCATTGTCAGTACATCTACAATAAAAACTAAATGATACCAAGTATCTAATCTAAGTTATCTAAGTAAAATCTAATCTACAGGAGGGAATAAAAAGCAGAAGAAATGGTAAATATGTGGGTACATATTTTTTAAACTATCTTTTTATTTCTCTCTTAATTTCTTTAAAATACAAATGACTGTTTAAAGCAACAATTATAACATGTGTTGTAGAATTATAATTTATGTGAATGCAATACATATGACAGTTATAGCATAAAAAAGATATGTGGTGAAAGGAAATGTATGACAACATGATTATTTCATCTTATGTGAAGTGGTACAACATGGATTCTAAAAACACTTTAAAAGGTTAGTGATTTATATTGTAATCTTTAAAGCAACCACTTAGAAATGCAAGAAGTATCACTAAAAAAAATCAAGTAGAATGGAATTCTAAAATATATCCATTTAATCTAAAAGAAGACAAGAAAGAATGGAGAAAAATTAAAAGGAGATACATTAAAAATAACAAAATATTACAATTAAATCTAATTTTATTGATATTTATTTTAAGTGTAAATAGACTAAACACCTCGGTTAAAATATAAGAATGGATTTAAAATGCAAGATCTAATTGTATGCTATCTATGATGCAATTTAAAAATAAAGGTTAAATAGGCTGAAAATAAAAGGAAATGAAAAGATATACCATGTAAACAGCAGGTAGCTATATTACTATCAGATTTTTGATGTGGTGGCTACAGGACTCTGTGCCTCTGCTTCAGGATATAACCATGAACAAAATGAACAAAGTCCTTGCCTTTATGGAGCTCATGATATAGTAGAGTTGATAATAGACAGTAAACAAAATATAGAGTACATGAGACAGCATAGGTACTTTGGAGAGGAGCAAGAAGGTAATAATTAGGGTCAGGGACTTTGGAGGCACTATGATGAGTTTCAGTCATAGCTGTGCACACGTAACAGCTGTGTGGTCTTAGGGAAGGTGCCTAAATTTCCTCATCTCATAGATGGATATAATAACAGTAACAATACTAATAATGGTAATGATAATAGTGCTTCCCTTGATGTGAGAAATAAATGTGTTAGTACACATGAACACATAAGTAAGAACTACCTAAGTTTTTCCTATCATTTTTATTTTGGAAAAATTAATTCAGGGAAAGGGGAGAGGGAGTGCCTGGAATGGAGTGGGGGTTGAATTTTTTTTTAAGTAGTGCAGTCATAAAAGTTCTCTGAATAAGGTGACATTTGAATAAAGACACATCTCTATATAAAGGATAACCATGTGTTAGAGCAGAGGCCAGCACAGGGGCAAATGACTCACTACAAGTCTAATGATCAGTGAGGGGTCTGGAATCTGTGGCCTAGATACCTTGATTCTAGTCCTCTGTTCATCATGACTATCACTTCTCTCTAAAATTTAATGGGAAATTGTTTCTTTAATATTCAACTAAAATATGAAATATGAAATAAGAAAGAAAATCACACAAACTAAAAAGAAGTTTCAAGGATGAATTCTGTTCCTCAGAGGTTTTTCATGTTTCATTCTTATTACCAATGCTCTTCCTCACATTAACATCTTAACTTTCTCACTGTTATCACTTTCAGAAATATCTTCTTTACCATCCAAACTTATTTCCAGAATCCATCATTTCACATACTCTCCTGACAAAATCATCAACTCCCTCAGTATCAGTATAGTCACCAATTCTCTTTTTAGCAATCATTAAGAATTGTCAATAAGTACAAATGGACATTAACTGGTTCCAATATTTTATAGTGAACTATGCTATGAATTTATTTAGAAAAAATAATGAAAGGTTTAAAAAAAACTTTGTCTACCCAGAAGCCAAAAGAAGTAACATTAAGGAAGTGTGAATTATGGCAAAAGACTTCCAACATATTTCACAGGAAGATATTAAATAATCTCAACATAAAAATAAATTTGAATACCTAGAAAGGTGTTGTTCAAAACCTACAATGAAATAATTTAAATAAAGTTCCTGCATCACAAACATATAAAATTAAATAACAAATAATTTAACATACATAAGTAAAAAGGCATATTATAAAATAGAATATATATAAACACTCATATATATGTAGTGATTAATACTTAGAAGAACAACACATATGTTCATGTGAACCTACTCATACAGTAATATACACATAAAAATATATTCAGAGAATATAAACTAAATTACCAAGTATGGCCATCTTGCTATGTAATGGATCAAAGAAATATAACAAAAAATTTTTCAATAGCAATACATATTTTTCCACTGTATTTAATTTTGAAACAAATACATATAATTTTGAAATCATAAGAAAAAGTGAGATAACATTTTATAACATTGTAGTTTATTCCTGATTGGGAATTTGATCATGAAAATATTGCCAAAATGCAATATATCTTTATATTATACATACACACATAATTTTATATTATACACACATAATTTAAAAAGAGAGGTTATGCAAAGTTCAATAAAATTTATATTTATATAATAGATACATTTTTTAACATTATCTCTCGCTCTCTCACTCACACACACAGAGCTTTTTTTTAAGATTTTTTTTTTTTTTTTGAGAGAGAGAGCACGCGCACAGGGGTAGAGTGTGAGGGAGAAGCAGACTCCCTGCTGAGTGGAGAGCTCAATGTCGGGCTCCATCCCAAGACCCAAGATCATGACCTGAGCTGAAGGCAGACACTTAACTGACTGAGTCACCCAGGTGCCCACACACACAACCTTTTATATCCTGGAAGAAGGTGAAGAAAACTTCCTGTCGCATGACTTAATGTGATTTAATGTCTGGGGGTTCTGTCTAGATTGCTTCATTTTCAAGTAAATGTCCAGAAAATTCTTTCTGATGGAGCCCCTCCTTTCGTGGTAAATGATGTCCAAGCCACCATTCTGGATTTTATCATTAGGTGATACTAATCTCCAATTTCTAATTTTCTCCAATGAAAAATATTATTTGGAAAAAAAGTATCTATTAAAAGTTATTTTGCATCGTGAGTTGTAAAAGACTATATAAAACAAAAGTGTAATTAAATCACTTTACTCAGCAATTTTCTTCTTTTCTATGGTTCCACGGATGAAAATCATATTACAGACCTAGGGTCAGAACACAGAGAGAAGGGGTTCAGGTACCTCTACAATTACACTGTGAAAGTACACACAGTTTTCCAGAGATGCTCAGCTTCTGGGTAGTGGTTTTCAACACAGGATTTCCTCAGGAACAAACCAAGTCCTAGAGTATTTCCTGACCATGATAGCTGTTTGGGGTCTCAGATTAGCTCTCTTCTCCCCTCTTTCCCTGTTTAGTTTCCCTGGGTAGCCTCCCTCGGGTCACAGTTTAAACCTCACTTCCTGTGGGAAGTTTCCTCAGACACAGATAATGGCTTGATTATACAGAATAATCTAGTCACTCCACGAGATCATCATTTCCAGATACACTTTTTCATTTGCAAGGAGTCTGATGAGAGTGACTTCCAAAAGTCTCACAGGCTGTGTGGCTTCATACAATACACTGAAGACTCTAGAGGTTTCAAGTGTCCTATCTGAAGCTTTATCCCAGAATTCAACTTTTGTACTTTTTAAAAAAGATTTTATTTATTTATTTGTCAGAAAGAGAGAGAGAGAGAAGCTAAGTACAAGGAATGGCAGGCAGAGGGAGAAGCAGGCTCCCTTCTGAGCAAGGAGCCCGAAGTAGGACTTGAACCCAAGACCCTGGGATCATGACCTGAGCTGAAGGAAGATGCTTAACCGACTGAGTCACCCAGATAACCCAACCTCATACTTTTGAGAGGAATGCCTAGGACATGGACCAGTTGAGCAATGGAAGTACAGGGTTGTTCCAAGGAGAACAGCAGGGGCGGGTGCTGTAAAGAAGCTGTGGAGGTTGTGGGTGGATGCTTCCTCCTCTTAAAGATCCCATGAGAACTCCTAAATGAGTCTATTCTTTTTACCAAACACGGTATTCCATGGCAAAGACCACAGGACGCTTCTGGAGGTAGAATTATGGGTTAGAAAGTTTTAAACCATTTACTTTGTGTAATACTGTTGAAAATATATTCCCAAAATACATAAATGGACTCGGGAAAGAGGGAAAGTTAAAGAAACAAGCAAAAGTCTTTATTAAACTCTGATGACTTACAATCAATCTCTATATTCTTATTAACTGCGTGCATAATAGGACACTGACTTAGCTTCTAATCTACATAATAATATAGAATCTCTTGGCGTAACTGTAGGGTAAACATGGTGTTTCCCTCTTTACAGATGAAAAAGCTGAGCCTCACATCCCAGGCATGGCTGAGGCCATAACACCTATGTGACCTACACTGCCCTTGTGATTTCATCAAATGCCCACAAGGACCTCATGAGGGAAGGTCCTGTACTCAATCCCTGGATGGGAGGCCTGAGGCTTAGGGAACTTAGTGCCTCATCCTATCATCTTTTCATTTCCTGGAACCCTCTGCAAAATAACCTAACACAAGCCCAAACCCCTAACAGTTTACTCCTAATGCCCTCTTATTGAGACACCCCATGGGTCTCTGTGATGTGCATCTTCCCAAACTATAATGAAAGAAATGCCCAAAGGCAGCTGCTCCATTCATTTCCCTGGGTCCTGGCATGCTCTGCTTATAGAGAGATGAGGCTGTGGAATTCGTGTGAGCTTAAGTCCATGAAAAGGCATTATTTCCTGTACATAGCTTCTTTGCCTGATCATTATGAACAAAGGCATCAAGTTTACTGGACACCTCCAAAAATGTGCACATCTTACAAAGGTTGCTGGTGGGGTGGGTAGTGGACCCCATTTCAAGTCCCCTTTCAGGGCTCAGCAGCCTCTGTGGGGAAGGAGTCCCAGAAGCAGCTGCAAGTCAACAGGGCGAATGGCCATGATGAAGCGCTTTTCCATTCCTTATCTCCAACTAGCTTGTGTGCCTTCACTCAAAATACCACTGCATCCTGTGTGTTACTCTCTCCACCCAATATTTTGTTCTGGAATTTATCTCTAACTGGGATCCCTGCCTGTGGTCCCTAGTCCCAAAATACTGCAGAACTGCTGATCTTCCTAAATATGGATTCCTTTGATCCTGTTTGACTGCTCATAAACCCTTAGAGGCATCATACCCTTTAATGCCCCCAGAATTTGCCTCCATTTACAGTGCCTTAACATCCCAATATCCTGAAATTCCTGTGCTGGAGAAAAACAGAGTTTAGGAACACTTCACTCCCTCAGAGGCCATATCCTAAAGCAGAAACCTCAGACCTAGAGCAGACAAGGTTAGACACAGTCCCCACTCTTCCAAAATAAAATACGGAGGGAAGAAGTGATGCCTGGCTATTTGTAGTATCCTAGCCTGCATCAGAAAAGGTAGTGGTGGAATAGTGGTAGGAGGACAGGCCCCTAACCAAGTATCCCCTAGGTCAGGCAAGACTTTGGTCTCACCCAGACTTCCTAGAAGATTGCATAATATCTTAAAGAGGCAAATATGTAATAATCCTGCAATTACTCCTAAGCCAGCATAGTCTCAGCCCCCCTGTAGTGTCCAATCAGTTACCTCTGAGCTCCTGACCCGCATTCCAGTGTCCCTCCCAGGAGGTCCCCAGTCACCTCTTCTTGGGCATGAAGATCTTCCCAGACACCCAGATCATGTGCACTCCTTATATAAACATAGAGGGCACAAACTGAGGAGAGGAAAAGCAGAATCATTCTATGGAAAAAATAAGGACTTTGTTTGCTCCAGTGCAGCTCCACAACACTGCATGTCAAGAGATGGCACTGAAATACTTATGTTAAATAGGTAAGTACATGTGGTTCTCCTCTTACACTCACAAATGCTCACTAAAATGTGGTGATGCTATTGATGTTGAGAAACATCTTTGTCAAAGACTGGAGCAGTAGGGATGGGAAGGAAGCAAACACTGGCATTGTGGGTGATGCACCAAGTAACATGTTGGAATCTTTTTTTGTATCTTTTTTTTTATTGCGTTATGCTAGTCATCATATGGTACATCATTAGTTTTTGATGTAGTGTTCCATGATTCATTGTTTGCATATAACACCCAGTGCTCCATGCAATCCATGCCCTCCTTAATACCCATCACCAGGCTCACCCATCCCCCACCCCCTCTCCCTTCTAAAACCCTCAATTTGTTTCCTGGAGTCCATGGTTCGTCTCTCACTCCAATTTCTCCCCCTTCATGTTCCCTTCCTTCTCCTAATGTCCTCCATGCTAATCCTTATGTTCCACAAATAAATGAAACCATATGATAATTGGCATGTTGGAATCTTTACAAAGATTTCTTCTTGAACTCTTCACAGTGTCCCCTTGTGTTAGGTGTCAGAATTTCTTTTTAAACCTCAAAAAGGTGAGGCTGAGGGAAGTTAAGTAGATTCCTTAGGCTCACTGTTTGCCTAACTCCAGAGCCCAAGTTTGAAACCAGAAATGCAACCTTCCCTTTAGATGCATGATTTGGGCAAATGGAAATGACAGGTACTTCTGGTGAGTGTGCAGCCACTCTAGAGAGCAATCTGGTAATTGTTAGTAAGTATGTAGTAACGATCTTACATAATGATCCAGCAATTGCACAACCTTGGTACACAATGTGAAAAAAATAATTGACAGGTGAGCATAAGGAAACAAATAATAAGAATATTCTTTGATAAATTATAATAAATCTTCAGGGGGAAATGCCCATTAATAGAACACCAAAAAATACATTGTGGTATAATCATTGGGATCATGCATAGTGGTGAAGCATCAATGAAATATAACTACAGGGATCAGCACATAGAGCACCTTAGAAATAAAAAGTGGTGTAACGATAGTAAGGAGTGCAAGGACACGGACATTATGAGATCCATTCTGATTAGAGATGCAGTCATTGGTAATGAAAGTATAAAGAAAACCATGAGAATTAAAAAAAATTTCAACAGTGTGTTTGCCTTTGAGGAATGGGAAAGTACAATAAGAAGAGTAGACAGTGGGATTCCAATGTAAGAGAAGTTACAAATTTCCCTCTTAAAGTATTTTAGCTGCATTGCATTTGTCCTGGTATGTTTTGCTTTTATTTTCTCATTCATCTCAAAGTGCACATGGAACACTCTTCAAAATAGATTATATGTCACAATATGAGCCTCAAAATCTTTTAAAAGATCAAAAACATACCAAGTATCTTTTCTGACCACAATGGCACGACAGGAGAAATGAATAACACAATGAAAACTAGAAAATTCACAAATATGTGAAAATTAAACAATGCCCTCTTAAACTATCAATGGGTAAAAAAATTACAAAATAAATTAGAAAATACTTTGAAATAAATGAACATGAAAACACAACATACCACAACACCTTATGGGATGAAGTGAAAACAGTACACAGAGGGAAATTTATAGCTACAAATGTTTACATTAAAAACAAAAAATGGAACGCCTGGGTGGCTCAGTTGGTTGGATGACTGCCTTCGGCTCGGGTCATGATCCCAGAGTCCCAGAATCGAGTCCCACATCGGGTTCCCAGCTCCACGGGGAGTCTGCTTCTCCCTCTGACCTTCTCCTTGCTCATGCTCTCTCTCACTGTCTCTCTCTCAAATAAATAAATAAAATCTTTAAAAAAAATAAAAACAAAATAAAAACAAAAAATATTTTAAATCAGTAACATACTTTTACACCTTAAGGAAAGAAGGAAAAAAGAGCAAACTAAATCCAAACACAGTAAAGGAAAGAAATAGTAAATATTAGAATGGAGGTAAGTGAATAGAGGATAGAAAAAGAATACAATTGACAAAACCAAAAGTTGGTTCTTTGAAAAGATCAATAAATTGACAAATCTTTAGCTATAATGACGAGAGAGAAGCTTTGAACAACTGAAATCAGTAATTAGAATAGGGGCATTACCACCGCCCTTCCAGAATTTAAAAAAAAATGTTATAAAAGAATACTGTAAACAATGATATAGCAACAAGTTATATAACCTAGGTGAAATGGACAAATTCCTAGAAAAACATGAATGACCACAACTGACTTGAAAAGAAAATCTCGACAGATCTCTAACAAGTAAATAAATTAAATTGGTAATTAAAAACTTCCCAACAAAGAAAAGCCTCAGACCAGATAACTTCGTTGGTGATTATTACCAAACATTTAAAAAATAATCAATGTCAACCCTTCTCAAACTCTTCCCCCCACCCAAAAAAAAAAAAAAAAAAGAGAGAGAAAGGGTACACTTCCTAACTTATTCTAAAAGGCCAGTATTCCTCTGACACCACACACACACACACACACACAAAAATAGACCAATATCCCTTACTAATAAAGATGCAAAAATCCTGAATGAAACAGTGGCAAACTAAATCCAACAGCATGGTGAAAGAATTACACACCATGACCGATTGAGATTTATCCCATGAATGAAGGATAGTTCAACATAAGAAAATCAATAAATGTACTATACCACATTAATAGAAAAAAAGGGGGAAAAACACACACAATCATCTCAATTGAGGCAGAAAAAAGCATTTGACAAAATGGAACACCCATTCAAGATAAAAGCACTAAAATAACTCGGAATAAAGGGCACTTCCCCAACATCATAAAGGACATTTTTAGAAAACTCAGGGCTGGGACACCTGGGTGGCTCAGTTGGTTAAGCATCCTGGGATCAAGTCCCACATCAGGGACTGCTTCTCCCTCTGACTCTGCCTTCCACTCTGTCTGCTTGTGCTCGCTCTCGTTCTCTCTTTGACAAATAAATAAATAAAATATTTTAAAAAAAAAAAAAGAAAGAAAGAAAGAAAACTCGGAGCTAACATCATACTCAGTGCTGAGCAAGAGAAAATTTTCTGCCTAAGATC
Organism: Mustela nigripes; assembly: GCF_022355385.1. NCBI lineage: Eukaryota > Metazoa > Chordata > Mammalia > Carnivora > Mustelidae > Mustela > Mustela nigripes. The sequence goes on from NC_081575.1 coordinate 45,208,681, forward strand.
AATGACCTGATGAGGATGTCTGCTTTCACCACTGCTATTCAACATAGTACTGAAAGTTTTAGTCAGAGCAGTTAGGCAAATAGAGAATTAAAAGACATCTAAATTGGAAAGGAAGACTTAAAACTATTTCTACTGGGACGCCTGGGTGGCTCAGTTGGTTAAGCAGCTGCCTTCGGCTCAGGTCATGATCCCAGCGTCCTGGGATCGAGTCCCACATCGGGCTCCTTGCCCGGCAGGGAGCCTGCTTCTCCCTCTGCCTCTGCCTGCCATTCTGTCTGCCTGTGCTCACTCTCTCCCCCTCTCTCTCTCTGATAAATAAATAAAATCTTTAAAAAAAAAAAAAACTATTTCTACTAACAGGTGACGTAGTCATATATACAGAATCAACACACAAAAATCAGTTGTATTTTTATACTCAAGCAATGAGCAATTTGAAGAGGAAATTAAGAAAACAATTTCATTTACAATAGCATTCAAAGAAATAGAGTACCCAGAAATAAATTTAACAAAGGAGGTGAAAGATAAGTACAATGGAAACTACAAAACATTGCTGAAAAAAATTAAAGAAGAGCTAAATAAATGGAAAGATGTTCCTTCCTTGTTTATGGTTAGTAAACATAATATTGTTAAGATAGCAATATTACTCAAAGCAGTCTTCAGATTTGTCAAAACCCACAAAGATATAAAAACACAAGCTTACACAAAAACTTGTACACAAATGTTCATTGCAGCATTATTTATGATAGAAAAAGTAGGGGAACGCAAGTGGATAAACAAAGTGTAGTATATTCACTTAATAGGATATTATTTGGCAATTACAAAATGAAGTACTGTTGTAAGGTACAGCATGGGTGAATTTCAAAATAATTTTGCTTACTGAAATAAGCCAGGCCACTGCCCCCAAAAGAATATTTACTATATGATCCTTTTCTATGACATCCTGGGAAAGATTAAACTATGGGGAAAAATATAAAATCAGAGTTTGTCAGAGACAGGTGGAAGGGGTGAGGAAATTGAACTTTACCCAATGATAATAAATGTTTATATCTCTATTGTGGTGGAGGATGCCAACCAATTGTATGCTTTGTCAAACTTATAGAACTGAACCCCTAAGAAGAGCTGGAGTGACTATATGTAAAGTATATTTCAATAACTTGAGCTGAAAAAATAGACCACATTTAAGACCAGTTCTGAGTTGAAGAGGCTGGTAGAACACTTAAGGAAAAATACTTGTCAGAAACCACAAAAACAATTAAGACAGCAATTATTAACATTCAGTTATTTTCCTTCCCCTCTATGCAAACTTTCTGATTTTAAAATACAGCAAGCAGGGGCACCTGGGTGGCTCAGTGGGTTAAGCCTCTGCCTTTGGCTCAGGTCATGATCTCAGGGTCCTGGGATCAAGCCCCGCATGGGGATCTCTGCTCAGCAGGGAGCCTGCTTTCTCCCCCACACACTGCCTGCCTCTCTGCCTACTTGAGATCTCTCTCTCTGTCAAATAAAAAAATAAAATATTTTAAAAAATAAAATACAGTAAGCAAATTATTTAAAAATGTAATGATAATAGTAAGTTATTTATAAGTAACTTATAAGTAAGGAAGTAAGAAAATAATAGTAAGTTAATGTATAATTTCAAAGAAATAGAATTAAGTCAAGGATTTTAAAGGGTAAAAAGCCTAAAAGAATCCATAAGATTCCAAGAAACTAGAAAAAAGAGGAGCATAGAAAACGCAGGAAAATAGAAAGGACAAAATCAAATGGCATAAATAATTCCAAATACATAAGAAGTCATACTAAATATAAATAAACTAACCCAGCCACTTGTTAAGAGACAATATTTGATTGATTTGCAAGAGATGTCTAAAATATAATAGCACAGAAAGGAAAAAATAATTCAAGATATATGGCGTTAACAAGATTTACTACTGAAAAATAACAGCATCAAAATGTTGAAAGTAAAAGGATAGAAAAAGATATGTCAGGCAAATACTGAGCAAAGAAACCTGATGTAGCTATATTATTGCCAAAGAAAAAAACAGTCTTTAAGGCAAAAAGCATTATTAAAGATAATGAGGGTCAGTACAGAATAATGGAAGGTATAATTCTCCTAGAAGTTATCACAGTTATATGCTTTTATGCTTCCTAATAACATAGCTCCAAAACCTACAAAGCAAAAATCGACAAATTACAAAGAAAAATGGACAAATCTACCATTATAGTGAGAGTTCTTAACATTCCTCTCCCAGTAATTGATATATCAAGCAGGTAAAAAAATCAGTAAAGATATAGAAGACTTGAAAAATGAAATTAACATCTTGATCTAACAGAAATAGGATTCTACACCAACATTTAGAGAAAAAAAATTCTTTTTAAGCATTTTGTAAATGAAACATTTACAAAAATTGACATACTAGCTCATAAAATAAATGTAAAAAATTTTACAAGCTGATTCTAAAGTGTATTAGAAAAAGCAAAAGTGCCGGGAAAAGCCAAGATAATTCTGAAGCCAGAAAAAAGATAGGGAAAGTTGTCCTACCAGACACCATGACCCATTAGAATTCTAGAGTAATTAAGACAGTGTGATATAGAAACAGCGACAAATAGTTTTGCCAGATAAAATACAGAAAGTCCAGTTAAACTGGAATTTCAGATAAACAATCGTATGCATTTTATATGCTAAATCTGGCAACCCTATATATACTTAAGCTATTGGAACACCAGAGAGAAATTAGAAGCAGAGCCATACACATGGGAACTCAAACTTTTACAGAGGTAGCAGATCAGATCAGTGGAAGGAGATAAGTTATTCAATATTGGGACAATTGTTTATTTATAGGCAAAAAATACAGCAAAATTGCTTCTGTATCTCACACCAATAAAAATTCAGTCCCAGATGGATTAAAGACTCAATCTAAAAAAAATCATGAAAGACATAAAGGTAAATATAGGAATTAAATTTTGACACTGGGGTAGGATAACTTTCTAAAACAAGACATAAAAAGTACAAACCATAAAGCAAATGAATGATAATTAAATTCCAATGAAATATAAAACTTGTGTATAAAAATATGCATTTTTCCAAAACATGCATTTTAAAATGCATGAAAAAGCAAGCCCAAGTAGAAAAATATATTTTGCAATAACATAATGAACAAAGGATTCATATCCAGAATTAATGAAGAATAGGTAATCTATTATATAAATCAATAAGAAAAAGACACCAAGCATTCTATGAAAGTTTCTAGAAGATTCAAATATTTTGATCGTTTTCAGTTTTGGGTGGCCTCTGCTCTTCAACCTGTAGGTCTGGCCAGGGATGGACTTCTAGTAGCCCCTTAGACTGAAAAGGGATGGAATGTTAAGTAGTGTGAAGTTTCTTTTTCTGAATGGCTGCTATGAGTGATAGAAATGCATTCACGTGGGTCAGAGGCAACATAATGTCCCACTTTTGTAAGCAAGAAATAGTTTTTCAGAGTCCTTGTAAAAACAATACCAGACAAATGCTTTGATCTGCAGGCACACAGAAGGAGATGCATAGCATATACAACAAGGTCTTGGTAAGTGATGGATATTTTCAGATTTTACTTTATATGCTCACTTATTTTTTGAATTGTTAAAGGCACATATGGTGAGCAATATTCTTTTATAATGCGCACAATATAAACATTAAAAACGGCCGTATTTTGTATTTTGTAGCTCTCTCCTTTGTCTTTCTCCTGGAATATTTATTCTGCACTCTACTCCTTTCTGAAAGTGCAGTTTGTGACGTGTCTCACTTTAGCACATTTAACCGCTTGGTCCCTACACTTTTAAGAGGAGAAAAACAGTGATCCATGTCCACGCACATAGGGAATTTTAAATTATATTTACAAACAGTGACAAACAATCTTATGCGAGGATCATTTCTGTAAGGATAGTAGTTAGCAATCCAGAGTGATCTGGAAATACAGAGGCAGGGAAACAATAATCTGTAAGTTTACTTTATACGCATCTGTATTGTTAACATTAAAAGGATAATTTTTATTAAAATATAAATTTTTAAAATATAAATTTTAAATATAAATTTAATAAATCATTTAATAAATCAATTCATGAATAATTTATAAATTTATAAATAAATATATTTATGAACTTATACATAAATGAATTTAATGAATTAATTTAATATAAATATAAATTTCAAAGTGTAAATTTTTAATAAAATAATGGTATTAAAAGGAAATTAATAAAAATTCTAAATTTTTGAATGGCCTTGCTTGCATATTCCCTCAGCTTTCTCTTTTTTTAACTAGAATTTTAAAGCTCAACCAAAACCACTTATTTTCTACCTTTCAGTAATCTTAACTCATATTTTATACAAAAGCCCTTACCAGGTTTTGCTTGACTTGCTTCCAACCTTCTGGCACTTTCTACTTGTTTCTGTATATACGAGATCTGCATTAAGAAAGCTCCATATATGGTGCAAAAATAATGAATACTGTTATGCTGAAAATAAAAAATAAATTTAAAAAAAAGAAAGCTCCATATAATTGACTCTCTCTGCTTGACTTACTTCACTCAGCATAATCTCTTCCAGTCCTGTCCATGTTGCTACAAAAGTTGGGTATTCATCCTTTCTTATGGAGGCATTTATAATACTCTGTAGTGTATATGGACCACATCTTCAACACATGTTGTTTCCTGGAGGGAAATTGGAAGGGGAGGTGAACCATGAGAGACTATGGACTCTGAAAAACAACCTGGGGGTTTTGAAGGGGCGTGGTGGGGGGAGGTTGGGGGAGCCAAGTGGGGGGTATTAGGGAGGGCACGTATTGCATGGAGCACTGGGTGTGGTGCAAAAAACAATGAATACTGTTAACGCTGAAAAGAAATAAAAAATTTAAAAAAAAAAAGAAAGAAAGCTCCATATTTGGTAATGTGGAATTCATTAAGCAGGAGAATGAAGGAGTAAATCCCATTACTTAGCTGTGTGACTGTAGGCATCTTTCAAAGAAAACACCCTCCACCCTTCACCATTTCACCCCACCCGAAGCAATCCTGGACCCTAATCAGAAGGTATTAAGTGATTCTTTTTAAATGGTTCTGTAAGTAACAAATTGGAGGGAGGCAGAGTAATGTATGGCTGAGTGTCAGGAAAGTCAGATTTTTAAATAATAAAATGTGAATGGGTTAAAGTGATCCGGATGACAGAATACCTCTTTTTAATACCCACAGCTGAGGAAAATATGGCACACAGATACGTAGTGACTGGCCCTAGGTCATAGAACCACTACGCAGGAGGCAAAGGACTAGCACCTGAGTATCAGAAAGGAATACAAAGATTTCTACTGTACCACACAATAAGGCAATAAGAGAAGAAAACAATACCTGATTTGTCTTATTTGTATTATGTCAAGAACGTGGAGTCTGACTGAAATCAGAAAAAGATAGCCTCCAATCACAATTTTTCCACAGAATGTATAACAACCCTACACAGGTTGTTGCATTTCATCCATTCTAAAAAACATATTTGTTTCACTTTTTAACACTTCAGTCACTGGTATCTTAGCATTACTACAGCAAGCATTTTATCTTTCTTGGTATTATCTAAAATAGCATGTCTCTTTAAAAAAAAAAAAAGATTTTATTTATTTGAGAAACAGAGAGTGAGTGACACAGAGAGTACAAGCTGAAGGAGGTACTTAGGGAGAGGGAGAAGCAGGCTTCCCGCTGAGCAGAGAGCCCAATGCAGGGCTCGATTCCAGGACCCTGGGACCATGACCCCAGCTGAAGGCAGACACTTAACTGACTGAGCCACCCAGGCGTCCCTAAAATAGCATGTGTCTTAAAAGTGATGGCATCTTATATTCAATGAAATACAGCTCTTTACCTGATGGAGCTTCAGTTTCCTCATCTAGAATTACAGAGCGGAAAAATCAAACCGTCAGGAGGATTAAGGGAGGTAAAACTGTACAGCAACAATCCCAGCTCCAGACACAGAGTAGGTACCCAGAGTTCCTTGAGTTCCCCAGTGTGTGGGGAGGTGGGAAGTGGCGGAATGGCCCATGGAACCCATCATCTGACCCTTCTACTTTCTCCTAGTGACTTAGCTCCTTAAATCTGGACCCTCCTTTCCAATCCAGCTTAAAATGTATGGCTCATCACTTCAACAGTTTCACTTCAGTGATCCTCCACTCTCTTGTCCCTTGGTCCTTCTGCCTCAACCATGGGGTAAACCCCTGCAATATATAACAGTGATGATTGTCCTGCAGGAAAAATACCTTGCAAAAGGAATTGCTGGGTCAACATGCACAAAAAGGGGTTAACCTATGGCCTTTAACCTATGGCTATGGAGAAAGAGAAGCTTTCACCCATTATTGGTGGGAGTGGAAATCAGTACTGAACATTTAAAATCTACATTTGACAATGCCATATGCTTAGGTTGAAAATTTTTACTGTCAGGAGTTTATCCTATGGAAAATCTTACAGAAGTTCTAAAAATATACGCACAATCACCATGATTATACCATTGTTTCAAATAAGAAATTCTTGAACCAAGTTTGCTGTAAGATAAATTCCTAAGGACAGAATGGCTAAATCAAGGCTTCTCAATATTTCTCAAAAAATATTTAATTTGGGGCACCTGGGTGACTCAGTCAGTTAGGCATAGGACTCTTAGGTCATGATCTTAGGGTTGTGAGCTTGAGGCCCAAGTTGGGTTCCATGCTCAGCAGGGAATCCCCTCAGGATTCTCTCTCTTCCTCTGCCCCTCCCCCAACATGCACACTCTCTCATTCTCTCGCTCTCAAATAAATAAATCTTTAAAAATACTTAGTTTTTAATACTTAAAAAAGAAGAAAGTAAGAGTCGCTTGAAAAAATAATAATTACCATTAATTCTTCTGCCACCAGTCAGAAATAACCATCTCTTCCTTTTCTATTACTAGTATACGTAATATTCATGGAAATAGTTACCGAGGGAGAGTGCCTACTTTGACAATGCTTGACAGCTAAGGGTTACTTTCCTCCTTTTCAGAATAAGGAAACCGAAGCACAGAGGGGTTAAGTATCTTACCTTTGGGTCACTCCTTAAAATGTGCAGAACTCAGATAACACAAAGTGTGTATGACAACAAAGCCTTCTCTTTTCAACTCATCACACTGCCTTGTATTCTTTATAATGTGTATAATATTATGTAATAATAGCATACATGAGCTTTGTTTCTGACTATGAAAGTAATTCATGTTCATTTAAGATATTATCAAAAGCAAGGCAGCTATATAAATACACAAATAACCTCCAATCTCACTCTCATTAACAAACAGTTTTAATGGTTTGCTGCATTCCCTTGCAGTTAGAAACATCCACATATATTCATATACAAGTCAGCTACACATATCTTTTATCTGATTAGAGTCACATCGGATAGATATATGGCACTGTGCCCTAATTTTTGACCTTCACATTATATTATTTGGTGTGAGGATAAGATTTCCATTTCCTTTGTAGGAATTTACCAATGATCCAGCACCAATTCTTAGCGACTATGAATTCTGAAGCAATTGGAAACAGCGCATTTATCAAATACTTTGTTTCCATGCACTTGGTTCTACTGATTATTTTTCTATTCTGTCTTATTAACATATATGTCAATACTTGCAGCAGGATTGAGCTGTTTTAATACTGCATCTTTATAGAACCTTGTCATCCAAGGTAATACTTTACATCCCTTTCAAGGCACAAGCTCTTTACTCTTCTTTTGATCGGCTTGAGAAAGCAAATAGTAAAGGAACATAAAGATAACATTTATGGAGCACTTAGTGCCAAACATTTCACCACATGTTTTACATGTGTTTTTTTATTTAACTTTCACTGCAACTTAATTTGTAGGTTATTGCTGTTATAACAGCCATTTGAAAGATTTTTTTAATGGGGCTCAAATAAATTAAGGCATTTGCCAAAGATCATGCAACCAGAAAATGGTAACACCCAAGGCCCAAACCCCTAACCATAGTCATATTGCATGTGACTCCATATTAGAAGTGAGGCCAGCACAGGGGAAATAACTCATCCAAGGTCCTGAGGTTCATTACCGTTCTTGATTCGCCTGTACTGTCTCCTCTCAGGGAACTGTTTCTTCGGATGTTCAAACAGAAAGTTAAGTAACAGGGACAGGAAGTCACATGGAAGAAAAGGAAATAAGGCAATGGCTGTCTTCCCTTTCCCTAATTTCCTCAGATAACTCATTCCACAGCACAAAAATGACACCCAACTTCATACATTATATATTTAAACATTTCATTTATTCTTGCTACATTTCCCAGTAATCTCTCTGACAGTTCTGCTCTTTGCTTTATGTCAGTTTCTTTTATTGTACAGAAAAGTCAAGGTGAGCAGGACAAACTTTTTTTTAAGTTGCATACTATATGCAAACACTTCCTTAAGTATTCTTATTTTCCCCACACAATTCCATGGGAAAGCTATCAAATTCTTCTCATTTTACAGCAGAGTAATTCAGGTTCACAGAGAGTAAATAAATTCTTCAGAGTCACACATAGATCTTGTAAAAGGCAGGAATAGAGGTTCTAGCTCTTGCCCTCTCCCAACAAAAGACAGAGCAGCCTCCCTTCTGAAAGCTGGGTTTCTGAGGCTGGAGAAATGGTTGGACCACACTCCCCTACCATTGTGGCCCCTTGAGTGATGAAGATGACAGAGTAGGTGAAATCCCACCCCTATGCTAAGGAATCTGGATATGGGACCAAATCTGTTGGCTGATCCCTGAGGCAATGAGTAGAGCTAGTACAAAAGCTCAGCCTTTAAAACAACTAGGAAGGTGACCTGGGAGATGAAAATAAACATTCACCAAACTCATTCTCTATCATAGTAATTTCATATCTCATTTCATTTAATCCTGAAAACAAACATTCAAGATAGAAATTACTATACTCTTCATAACCTAGAGCTCAAGCCAGTAGAGTAAGGTTAGTAGTATTATAAATTATAATTTATAATTATATAAAATATAAATTACAGACCAGGAACTCTAAACCTGGACTTGTTCTAAAACCTGAACTTTTCCCTCCGCTTCCTGTGGCCCCACGGGCTTTGAATGCTTTCTCTGTCTAACCTCCCAGTAGACTGGCAATTACTCCACCCCAGTGTATTCTTCAAACAGTTATAATTAACCATGTTGTCTTTTAATAATAAAAATCAATAAGATTTTATAACCCTTGCATTGCAAGAAAATAAAACAAAATATAAAATGGGAAGGAAATCATTCACATATACTATAGACATTGAGTTAGTATTCATGATACAATATAGTATTCTCATGATACATGAGAAAGTGACCATATGGTTTAAGATGCTCCCAATTTATGTCTGTTGTTTAACAGTGCATCCTTCACTCTCAAAATTGCCCAGTTCAAACAAATTTTACAGGCATCTTCAATCTAAATAATTCTTTTTGAATAGTAAGAGATGGGCAAAGGGTAACTTGTAATTTTCATAAAAAACAATTTAAGTGCCCAACAAATCAATGAAAAGATAACCTAAACACAATAATGAAAGAAATACAAATAAAAATCTTAGATTTCATAAGAAGAAAAAAGGAAAAATGAAGATTATCATGTTGTCTTTTTTCTTCTTGCTGAAAAAATAAATATGTATAGCTGTATATTTATATTGTGCGTATATATATTGTGCATGTATTTGTGCAAAAGTATTTATATATGCTAGTACCATTGTATTTGGATAAAAAATTGTAGAATACATTAATACTCTATTAAGAACTTTTATCTTAGGAGGAGGGCAAACAGCAGTTTCACCTCTGTTTATACATTTCTCTATGATTTGATGTCTTTAATGTACATATGTTTCAATTTTATAATTCAGAAAAGTAATTGGAATACAATTTCCAAATCACCAGAAACATTTCGTTATGATATAGCTCATACAAATAATGTTATAGATCTATTAGAACAGTATTCACTATTAGGCAATAATAAAGAGCAGATTATACTCTATGTACAATATGATTCTATTTATTGTTGATAATATAGTTATGTGTATGAGTAAGTACATATAATAAAGCAAATGTGTCTAAAAGATGTGACCCAAAATCAAAATATGCACAAACACGCACACACCACACACCCACCCCTACACACACAGTTACACACTCCATCAGGAACACTCACACTGGCAGCTTTCTCTTCATCTGAGACAGGGGTGGAACTTCCTGTCAAGAGCTCAGAGAGCTAAACAGCATCTGATTCTGCAGGAAGGCCTGGTCTGTGCCATTCAGGCCTCCAGCAAGCCCTGCTTGGTGGGTCAGAACAAAGGCTCCTCCCTCCCCAAATCCTTGTATAGCCTCCTCCCTTAGATATCGAGAGATGTAGTTCTGACTCTGACCAGCAGGTGGTGATTATCTCAATATACAACCTTTGCTGCGTAGAAAAGCCTTGATTTCTGTAACACTAGTAATCGTTGTACTTTTTAATAACAGATTATGAAACAGTAAGTACACTACAATACAAAGTATTTGAAAACTTTTATATAGATAGGAGAAAATTGAAATAGTGTATTCTTTTTATTTGCTGATGAGGACTCCCAAATCTGTACCTCTCTTGCTGATTCATTCATTAAAGAAATACTTATTTAAAGAAAAAAAATTTTTTTTTTCAAAAAGATGATTTTATTAAAACACAGGGACAGGACTCGTGGGCAGAAAGAGCTGCTGCCCAAAGAAACACATCTGAACTGTGTTACATTTCTATACAAAATTTTCTCACAGATAAAGGAGTGACTTGGTGGATTATCTGGCTAAGTTTCATGTTTAGCTCCTCCCTCTGCTTTTTGTCTATCTACTTGTCCCATCTTGTCAAGCTGGGTTTTTAATCCATGGGTTTGTGGAACTTTGTGGTCATCTTATTAAAAGTGTTTCCATTGAATACAGCTGACTAAGACCTACAAAACCTTACTGAAGAGTCAGTTCAGTGCAACTAAATTGGACATATATTTGTTGAGATCTAATCATGATCTGAGCATAGTGAATTCTCATAAAAGAAAAGGTATTTATGTAGCTGTTTCTGACACACCACAGTGGTAGGATTCTGGGAGATATTTGGGCTTACCTCACTCCTGGAAGGGTGACCTATGCAACTTAGAATTCCTGTTGTTCTTTATGTCCAATGTGCTCTCCTTAAAGAGAAATGTTTTTCTGCTTCAAGTCAGAGTTCCCTTCTCAAGGGCACAGGAAATTCTAGAGGGTAGTGGAGGGAGGTAAAAATAAATAACATTATGCATGAGCTTCTTATGCTCCATGTGCTTTCCTGCCTTCTTATTTTACTTTCTAAATGTTAACATCAGAGAATCATTTTCCTTTGTCCCTTAAAAGGCTAGCCACTCATAGGGGGGAAAAAAGCCTTCTTTGGCATGGCTTCTGGAGAGTCCAACTAAGTTGGGAGAACTTTGAGGGTCCTAACAGACCAAACTCAGTATTTCTATGACAACTTTGGGTAAATTCCTTCACCTCTTTTGACCTCACTTATCTGAATTCTACTTGTCCTGCTTTTCAATCATCCAGGATTGTGAAGGTTAAAAATGAGCTGTACATTATAATCAAGTGTCCCTAACTGTAGGGAACAAATATATGGTATCTTGGAACTAATTGCTGCCTAAGGCACAGGACGTAGAGTCTACCATGAGTGCCATTCCAACTTTAGGAGAAGAATGTGAAAATACTTTAAATCCCCGTGAATTAAACTTTTTGATTATCATTTGACTGCAAAATAGGACCCAGTTAAGCATTCAGAGTTCATTCAAGTCCCCACCAAACTGAAGTATGTCCTTTTCTTTAAGAGATACAATCTAGCTGCCCTCTCATTATATCTATGGTATCCTCCTCTTCTAAATTGGAGGGCCCCCTTCTGTATTCAAGTGATAACGGAGTAATGAGGTACACCTCAGTCCCTTCTCACCAACACCAGAATTTAAACCTTCAGACCAGGTTTGTTCTTCAAAATAGACCTCCATTACCATGAAACTACACACTTGTGCAAAGAGATTATCAGTAATCAAGACTTTGGCAACTGGCTTCACAAACATTTTATAATCCTCAAAAAAATAACCAGGGTTATTATTTTATAGTCACAGCCAATACACTCAGGTTTTGTTTGATTTATTTATCTTTTTAATTTATTTTTTATTTATTTTCAGCATAACAATATTCATTATTTTTGCACCACACCCAGTGCTCCATGCAATCCGTGCCCTCTATAATACCCACCACCTGGTACCCCAACCTCCCACCCACCCACCACCTCAAACCCCTCAGATTGTTTTTCAGAGTCCATAGTCTCTCATGGTTCACCTCCCCTTCCAATTTCCCCCAACTCTTCTTAACTTTTTGTCTAGTATAATCCCAACTCAAAGCCAAAAAATATTTTCCATATCCTGAACATTTCCAAATAAATATACCTTATCTTACTCTATATCCATATATGATATTCTGTTACATAAAACAGAAAATTTATAGTCTCATTTTTTATATTTTCCTTTGTAGAGGCTTGTTTAGAGAGTTCCACTCCCAAAGTTTTTAAGGACATTTTGCGCGTTGTTGCCATGTAACAAGAGAAAGAAGGCAGAAAAACACAAAGCTAAAGGATAGGCACTGTAAAATAATAGATTATAGGAGGTAAAATAGGGAATTCATAGCAATGACATCTAATTTGTTTACTTTTACAAGTGACAAAATGGAGCCCAGAGAAGTTCAATGACTTTCCCCAAATAAGATAATTGGTGAATGAAAGAGAAAGGACTAGGACCTACGTATCAGAAAAAAAACTAGCATTTCAATCTTGTTACACATGAACACAATAAGAAAATATCCCCTGGTTTATAAATGTGGAATTTATAACTGAGGCTTTGTCATATATTGGAAGAAACATGGAGCTGACAGTCAGAAGGACATTTCTCATCTCTATTTACCCACTTAGTAAATGTGTGGCCCCAAAAATGTACTTCATTTTTCTATGTCTTAGTCTCCTAATCTGTGGAATGGAGGAGACAGTTACCACATCAGAGTTATGAGTGATGAATAAATTAGGTAAAATACATAAGGGACAAATCGCAGTGCCATGCACAATGCAGATGCTCAGAGTTCTCTGGTTTCTCTAGTAGGCAAAAAACTTTAAAAAAAAAAAAAAAGTATACACCTGAAATCCTGTTATGGACCAGGGTGGGGCCTGCCTAAAAGAAGCCCTCCCTCTCAAAAAGACACTCCGTATTCTCCAGGTGTGGAATCAGCATTTGTACTATCCTTAGAGCGAGTGTCCCTAAGTTGTGTGCGCTAGGTGCCTCATTTAACTCACCTACCTCATCTTCATCCTGGCCGTGGTTGAGAGGAACACTAATAGCAATAATGGTTAAAATTAACTGAGCACTCACTATGTGCTAGTCATTATGCTAAGACTGTTACATGTGTTATCTATTTAATTCTTCCCTACCACCATGTAGAATAGGTAGTACTATTATGTTCTGTTTAGAGATAAAACAGTTATTGGCAGAGTTATGGTGACGAACTGTGTGTATTTAAAATCCACATTATTAACAATTTATGGATAGCATCATTTTGTTATGAAAATGAAGTTGAAAGAAGATAAGTGACTTAAATATAACTGCAACTCAGTGACCTGAACCTCAATGCAAATATCTCTCAAACAGACCAGCTCTTTATGCTTTGTTCTCCTGTAACATCTTGCCTTTCCAGGACTCAATGGGAAACCTCTGAAATTAACTGGAAAGTGAAACAACAGGAAAGGGCTCGATTATTTTCTTAGTGTGTCATCTGTATCATGTACATATGATAAATAATGCAGCAATCTTTTGTATTGATGACTGTAGGCTGAAATGTGTACCTTATGCTAAGACAACTAAGCAAGGGGTCACGTGAATTAGCTGGTTCCTGAGATGGTGTAGGTTTCAGGCAGAAGTATTGGCATTGCAATTTGGGAAGGTGAAATAAGAACAAACATAGCATTTATATAATTTCTACTATATGGGATAAAAATTATATTTCATCTCCTGTATTCTTAATAACCACCATTCCAGGTAGCTAGAATTATTGCCATTAAACAGATAAAGACTGTAAGATTCATAGGTTAAGTAACTTGCCGCAAGTCTCCAAGCTTGTAAGTGACAGAGGAGGGACTAAAAATCTATACTGTCCCTTAGGCCCAAGATCTTACCAAATAATCTGCAGCCTCCTTGGCTTTGAATCTAATTATTCAGGGCACTGGAATTTACCTAGAGATGGTCAGGACAGTGAAGAATGCCCACCAGTGCACTCTCTCTCTCTCTCTTTTTTTAAGATTTCATTTATTTATTTGAGAGAGAGAGGGAGAGAGAACACAAGTAGGGGTAGCAGCACAGGGAGAGGGAGAAGCAGGCTCCCTGCTGAGCATGGAGTCCATCCAGTGTGGAACCCCTGTATCATGACCTGAGCTGAAAGCATGCTTAATCAATTGAGCCACCCAGGTGCCCCCATCAGTGGATTTTTAGACACTTGCTGTATTGTCTTAGAAGTCAAAAATTTATAAATAATAATGGAGATAAATGGAAATTTATAAATACTAAGAGGCAGAAATTTCACAGAGGAATACTACTGGCAATAAAATGTGAAAAACTTTAACTACAGTTAATTATAGAAATGAAAATAAAACAGACTATTTCAGAATATTATAGATATAATTTCAGAACATTATGGATATATGATCCCATTTCAGCAAAGGAATATAAAATTATATGTGTATCTGTATAACCCTTTGATATATTTAAGTTAATAAATAATTAGCAAGGAAAAAATTCTGGGAAGATACATAACCTACTAGTAATAGTGGTTTTATGGAGTAAAGGGTTGTGAGATAAGAGACAGAAGTTAAATTTTACCTTCAAATAATGTATTGCTATATTGTTTCATATTATTTCAAGAAACACATACTGATCTCATAATGTGAAAAGTAGTTGTATTGATACTTTCAACACAGAAAACAGCTGACTTTAAAATGAATCAAAAACTGATCATGAAAAATATATGTATTGATATTGAAAGGTGTTCACAGTATACTTTACAATGGGAAAAATTCTAATTATAAACTCTACAGTAAGGTCCTATTACTTGAAAATAAACCAGTATATGTGTAAAGTAAGTTAAAATATATAACCCCAAATATTTACACACAAACACACACATCTCTTTTTTATGTTTTAATTTCAGTTAGTTAACATACAGTGTTATATTAGTTTCAGATGTACAATATATTGATTCAATTCCATATGACTCCCAGTGCTCATCACAACAAGTGCACTCCTTAATCCCCATCATCTATTTCACCCACTCCACAAACCACCCCCCCTCTGGTAAACATCAGATTGTTCTCTGTAACTAGGAGTCTGTTTCCCAATTAGCCTCTCTCTTTTTTCTCTTTGCTCATTTGTTTTATTTCTTAAATTCCACGTATAAATAAAATCATATAGTATTTGTCTTTCTCTGACTGACTTACTTCACTTAGCATAGTACTCTCAAACTCCACCCACATCATTACAAATGGCAAGATTTCATTTTTTTAAAAGATTTTATTTATATATTTGACAGAGAGAGAGAGAGAGAGATCACAAGTAGGCAGAGAGGGAGGCAAAGAGAGAAGGGGAAGCAGGCTCTCCGCCAAGTAGAGAGCCCAACGCGGGGCTCGATCCCAGGACCCTGAGATCATGACCTGAGCTGAAGGCAGAGGCTTAACCCACTGAGCCACCCAGGCGCCCCAAGATTTCCTGTTTTATGACATATATATGTATATATATCCCACTTCTTCATCCCTTCCTCTATTGATGGACAGTTGGGCTACTTCTGTAATTTGGCTATTATTATAATAATATAATAATTATTATTATAATGCTTCAATAAACATCAGTATTTTGTACCAAGGTAAAAACATGTATCCCTTTGAATTAATTTTTTTGTATTCAGGGGGTAAATACCCAATAGTGTGATTACAGGATCATGTTGTAGTTCTGTTTTTAACATTTTGAGAAAACACCACACTATTTTCCACAGCAGCTGCACCAGTTTGCATTCCCAACAGTGCAGGAGGGATCCTTTTTCTCCTCATCCTCACCAGTGCCTGTTGTTTCCTGTGCTGTTGATTTTAGCCATTCTGACAGATGTGAGGTAATAGCTCATTGTAGTTTTGATTTTTATTTCCCTGATGCTGAGTAATGTTGAACATCTTTTCATGTATCTGTTGGCCATTTGGATGTCTTCTTTGGAGAAATGTCTCTTTGTGTCTTCCACCCATTATTTGCTTTGGGGCTATTGAGTTGTAAAAGTTCTTTATATATTTTAGATACTAGCCCTTTATCAAATATATCATTTGAAAATATCTTCACCCATTCCTTAGGTTGCCTTTTAGTTTTATTTATTATTTCCTTCTCTGTGCAGAAGCTTTTTATTTTGATGTAGTACCAGAAGTTTATTTTTGTTTTTATTTCCTTCATCTCAAGAGACATAGCTAGAGAAGAGTTACAGTTAATGTCAAAGACATTAGGCTCTCTTCTAGGACTTTTATGGATTCAGGTCTCATATTTAAGGTCTTTAATCTATTTAAAGTTTGGTTTTGTGAATGGTGTAAGAAAGTGGTCCCGTTTCATTCTTTTGCATGTAGCTAACTAGTTTTTCTAACACAATTTGTTAAAGACACAGTCTTTTCCCCATTGGATACTCCTTCCTATGTCATCAAAGATTAATTGACCTGTATAATTGTGAGTTTATTTCTGAGGTCTATTCTGTTCCATTAACCTGTGTGTCTATTTTTGTGTCAGTACCACACTGTTTTGATTATAGCTTTGCAATATAACCTGAAGTCTGGAATTGTGGTACCTCCATCTTTGCTTTTCTTTTTCAAAATTGCTTTGACTATTTAAGTCTGTACATCCATACAAATTTTAGGACTTTTTGTTCTAGGTCTGTAAAAAAAAAATGTTGTTAGTATTTTGATAAGTATTGCATTAAATCTATATGCTGCTTTGGGTAATACAGACATTTTAATAATATTCTTCCAATCCATGAGCATGGAATGCCTTCCATTTCAATGTTTTGTGGTTTTCAGACTACAACTTTTTCCTTCTTTGGTTAAGTCTATTCCTGAGTATCTTATTATTTTTGGTTCAACTGTAAATGGGATTTTTTTCTTAATTTCTCTTTCTGCCACTTCATTATTAGTGTATAGAAATGCATCAGATTTCTGCATGTTGATTTTGTATCCTGCGACTTTACTGAATTCATCTATCAGTTCTAGCAGTTTTTTGTGGAGCCTTTCAGATTTTCTATACACAGTATTATATCATGCAAATAGTGAAAGTTTTACTTCTCCTTTGCCAATCTGGATGCCTTTTATTTCTTTTTGTTGTCTGATTGCTGTAGCTAGGACTTCCAGTTGAATAACAGTGGTGAGAGTGGACATCCTTGTCTTGTTCCTGACCATAGGGGAAAGCCCTCAGTTTTTCCCTGTTGAGGATGATGTTGAGTTTTTTATATATGGCCTTTATTCTGTTGAGGTATGTTCCCTCTAGACCTACTTTGTTGAGAGGTTTTTATCATGTATGGATGTTATACTTTGCCAAATGCTTTTTCTACATCTATTGAAATGATCATCCTGTTTTACCCATTCTCTTATTGATGTGATGTATCGTGTTGATTGATTTGCAAATATTGAGCCACTCTTGCATCCCAGGAATAAATCCCACTTAACCATGGTGAATGATTTTTTTCATGTATTGTTGGGGTTTTTTTGGCTAATATTTTATGGAGAATTTTTGCATCCATGTTCATCAGAGATATTTGCTTGTAGTTGTCTGTTTGTGCATGTGTGAGAGATGTCTTTACCTAGTTTTTGTATCCGGGTGATACTGGCCTCATACAATGAATTAAGGAGTTTTCCTTCCTCTTCTATTTTTTTGGAAGAGTTTGAGAAGATTAGGTATTAACTCTTTAAATGCTTGGTGGAATTCACCTGTGAAGATACCTAGTCCTGTACTTTTTTTGTTTGTTGGGATTTTTTTAAAAGATTTTATTTATTTATTTGACAAAGAGAGAAAGAGCACAAGCAGGCGGAGAAGCAGGCAGAGGGAGAGGGAGAAGCAGTCTCCCCTAGGAGAAGGGAGCCCAATGCAGGGCGTGATCCCAGAACTCTTGGATCATGACCTGAGCCAAAAACAGTTGCTTAACAAACTGAGCCACCCACCCAGGGGCCCCTGATGGGATTTTTTTGTTGTTGTTGTTACTGATTTAATCTCCTTGCTGGTAATTGGTCTGTTCAAATTTTCTATTTCTTCCTACTTTAGTTTTGGTAGGTATCTATTTCTAAGAATTTAGCCATTTCTTCTAGGTTGCCTAATTAGTTGGCAATAGCTTTTCATAACGTTCTTTTGTAATTCTATTTCTGTGGTGGTATTCGTTACCTCTCTTTCTTCCTTTTTTAAAAAGATTTTATTTATTTATTTGACAGAGAGAGACACAGTAAGAGAGGGAACACAAGCAGGCTTCCTGGAGAGCAGAGAGTCAGATGTGCAGCTTGATTGCCAACGCTGGGATCATGATGTGAGCTGAAGGCAAATGGCTTATATCTTAACGACGGAGCCACCCAAGCACCCTGTTACCTCTCTTTCATTTGTGATTTTGCTTAAATCCTTTCTCTCTTTTTTTGTTTTGATGAGTCTTGCTAGACTTTACCAGTTTTGTTTATCTTTACAAAGAGCCGGCTCCTGGTTTCCTTGATCTGTTCTATTGTTTTGTTTTGTTTTGTTTTTTAGTTTCCATATCATGTATTTCTGCTTTAATCTTTATTGGTTTCCTTCCTTCTTCTGGTTTTGACTTTT
Source organism: Mustela nigripes (assembly GCF_022355385.1). Classification (NCBI taxonomy): domain Eukaryota; kingdom Metazoa; phylum Chordata; class Mammalia; order Carnivora; family Mustelidae; genus Mustela; species Mustela nigripes. Next base: position 45,227,592 of record NC_081575.1, read on the forward strand.
GTTTGTTCTTCTTTTTCTAGCTCCTTTAAGTATAAGATTAGGTTGTTTATTTGATATTTTACTTGCTTCTCAAGGTAGGTTTGTATTGCTATAAACTGCCCTCTTAGAACCAGTTTTCCAGCTTCCCAAAAGTTTTGGACCATTGTGTTTTCATTTTTGTTTGTGTCCTTGTAATTTTTTATTTCTTCTTTGATTTCCTGGTTAACCCATTTACTGTTAAGGAACATGTTATTTAACCTCCCTGTATTTATGGTCTTTCTGGATTTTTTCTTGTGGTTGATTTCTAGTTTCATATCATTGTAGTCAGAAAAGATGCATGGTATGACTTCTACCTTTTCTAATGTGTTGAAGCTTGTTTTATGGTCTAATATGTGATCCATTCTGGAGAATGTTGCATACACACATCTTCTTCTAAGATGGATTCAGGTTGCCTATTCCTTCTCTCTCAAGTCATAGGCAGTTCCTAAGTTCCTTAGCAATATCTTGCTCTAGAATACTTCCAGAAAGCTCTTTCTGGTTGACAGAGCATAAACAGCTTTCTTATTCCCCAAATCCCTGCCCTATGATATTCAAACTACAACCCACATTAATGAAAATGGATATTTTTATTGAAAGGGGAAAAACACGACTTTCTAATAATAAAAATCAACAATATTTTTAAAAAGCAGATATATAATATAATTGCAATCTATGTCAAAAGAGAAATATGGAGGGAAACTCCCTGAAGAGATAAACACACAGTTTCATTTTCTGCTTTCTCCAAAATCTGTCATTCATTCATTCATCCTTCCATTCATCAGGTAGTGTTTTGAGTGTCTCCTGTTTGCCTCCCATGGCCATCATGAATCTTGGCTTCCTGAGCTCATCTTTCCTGAGTTCCAGAAGTATAATAGTCTACACTCCACCAGATATGCCCAGTGTTAGTGTTCGCTTGTACACATGTAACCAGGATCAGACATTGCAGCCCACTAGCATAAACCAGAGTCCAGGAATCCTGGAAGACAGACTTCTAAAGGGAGGAGGCAGTAGTAGAATAGAATCATGCTGGTGTTTTGAGCATTTGAGCTACCTTCTCATTTATGCATTCACTTTTTTTTTTTTTTTTACTTTGAGTACATTTGACACACAATATTACATTATTTCATGAGTACAACATAACAACCAGCAACTCTATATGTTATGCTATGTTCACAATTGTGGCTACCATCTGTGATTTGTGTCCTTCTGACTAGAGCTCACTGCTAAGATGGTGTAGAAAGAGTTAAAGATGAGACAGATCTTGGGAAGTCTCCTTCGTGGTTTCTCTCATGGGCATGAACTGTGGAATTCAGGCACTTTCTACAATTGTGCTGTTAAGTTTCACACACTTTTCCGGACATGCCCAACGGCTGGGAGTGGATTCCACACAGGATTTCCCTGGGGATGAAGCAGGTCATAGAGTATTTCCTGACTGTTATATCTGGCTCATGTCTCAGATTAGCCCAACCCTCTCTTTACTCAGCTAATGCCTTGTTATCCCTCAGGTCCTAGATTAAACATCACTTCCATGGGAAGCCTCCCCAACACACCCAAGCCCAGTTGGGTAATTGTGCTATCTACGCTGCTCCCACAGCACACTGACTTCCCCCGTCATAGCAGCTATAATCCTTCATCATTATTGCTGGCTTCACTATCTACCCTTTAGACTACAAGCCTGAGGAGAGTGAGAGTGATATCTATAGGTTTTTGTTTCTTTACCATTGTAATGTGTTATACCTCTAAGTCTTCATTTCTGTATTTTTATTAATGTTCAAAAGTGATGTGGATTTTTAGTGCTGATTTTTGCTATACTGAAGAATATCCTCACCCATTCATAATTTCATTATAATTTAATTTGATTTAGGTCATACCAAATGAGTTTCCACATGCTATTAAAATTACAGATTATGTTCTTATATTAATGAGAAATTCACAATTTTTGACTGATAGATCTCCATTCCTTACGTTTTATCTCATAACAACAACCCATAAGGAAAAAATAATTTAAAAAATCAAAAGAACACAAATCTTTCATAATCCTACCACACAACTAATGCATTTTTCTTATAATAAATAAGGGTGAGATGCATGACATTGTCAGTTTCTATCTCTAAAGAAGGCATTTCACATTTGTGTTTAGAATAAATCTAGCTAATTAAAAATAGAGCTACCCTATGACCCTGCAACTGAACTACTGGGTATTTACCCCAAAGATATAGATGTAGTGAAAAGGAAGTCCATATGTACCCCAATGTTCATAGCAGCAATGGCCACAATCGCCAAACTGAGGAAAGAGCCAAGAAGCCCTTTAGCAGACAAATGGATAAAGAAGATATGGTCCATATATACAATGGAATATTATGCCTCCACCAGGAAGGATTAATACCCAACTTTTGTATCAACATGGACAGAAGTGGAGGAGATTATGCTAAGTGAAATAAGTCAAGCAGAGTCAATTACCATACAGTTTCACTTACTTGTGGATCATAAGGAATAACACGGAGGACATTGGAGATGGAGAGAAGTGAGTTGGGGGAAATCAGAGGGGGAGACAAACCATGAGAGACTGTGGACTCAGAGAAACAAACTGAGGGTTTTGGAGGGGAGGGGATGGGGGGTTAGGTGAGTCTGGTGGTGGCTATTAAGTAGGGCACATATTGCATGGAGCACTGGGTGTGGTACATAAACAATGAATCTAGGAACACTGAAAAAATAAAATTTAATTAATTAAAAAAACAAAAACAAGAAGAATAGATATAGCTTATTTATGAATTTGTCCTTCTTGTGCACCTGAAACCCATATAGGTACTTTTTAGGTTTTTATGAGCAGAACTTGGTGACTAATTTGATGTGTGTACACAAGACTGTTCATGTGTGTTTGTGTGTTTCTAGAATACTTATCTGTGTTTCTGTATATCCCTTAATTGATAGATATCCTTTGTTTTCTTTCTATATTTCAATAAATATACGTTTGTGGTAAAGACAAAACTTAGGAATTTAAGTTGATGAATTTTATTGTTTCCAGGCTCTTGTGCACATCCTTAACTATTTCCTTAGGGTACATTTCAAGACATGGAATTGCTGCCTCAAATGGTATACACATACTTAATTTAATTCCCCACCTGCCACCCAGAAAAGTTGTACCAATTTAAAGTCCATAAACTGGAATTAAGTGAAAAAAAGCCTCAGGGAAGTAAGGAGCATGGCTCGCCTGATGTTCTGTTAGAAAATGTAGGCCTTAGATTCCACTGAACAGCAGCTTTAAGGTCACAGTAGCAGTAAATACACCTCAAAGTGATCAGTAGTGAATAACAATATTAAACATAAGCACATCGTGTAACAGCATGGGGTTAAATTATGGAAAGAGCACAAGACTTGAAGCCAGTCATCTTGGATTACAGTGGCAATTTGATAAAGAAGATATAAAACTGTTTTTAAAATCCTTGTATTATAGTTAGTATGAGACAAATTGTACCCTCAGGCCAACATCATATTTAACCAGAGTTAATTCAAGTTCTCATTGAACCAATGTGTGGGTCAAATGCTCTCCTACTTTATCTCCTCAGCAGGAGACTGTTCTGTCCACTGATCACAAGGATCTTCATTTTTTTTAAGACTTTATTTATTTATTTGACAGAGAGAGATCACAAGTAGGCAGAGAGGCAGGCAGAGAGAGAGGGGGAAGCAGGCTCCAAGCTGAGCAGAGAGCCCGATGCGGGGCTCGATCCCAGGACCCTGGGATCATGAGCTGAGCCGAAGGCAGAGGCTTCAACCCACTGAGCCACCCAGGTGCCCCTCACAAGGATCTTCTGAAAGAAGCACATGGCTCTGTTTTATTATCTGAGTATTCATTGCCAAACATTCCCTGATAAAGAGAAAGATGTTTGGATTTTGAAAGATATTTCAGATGCCTGTTCTGAAGGCTTAGCACCTGTTTTGAAATGTAAAAGTTGGTACTTTCATTTTTGATGTCTAAGAGATAGAAGGGCTCAAACAAATGACTGGGACAGAGATTGTTGATTTTGGCGCTGGACTGATCTGGCTTGGTCCCCAAGTGAAACTTCTGAATAGTAAAAGGTTTATATAAGGGCCAGATGACTGAGGCAGAAATCAATTAAGCAACTCCAGACATTCTGCTTTAGACCCTGAAAAGAGGGAGCCATTACTTTTCCTACTTGAACATAAGCTCTTCTTTCTTTTTCAGCAGATATAGTCCGGCACAGCAGAGTCCTTCTGAACACAGTACTACTCAGCCAGATGCTATAGGAAGAGGCCTGAAAAATCAAGTTTATTTCATTGTATTACATGACAATGTGCAAGAGGTAGACAAAGACATTACATAATACTGTTTGCTTATCAGGGCTAGACTTTCACATTTTACTTCAGACACTCCTAAAATAATTGAAATTTTTACAATTACCATCAACATTTTTTTCATACTTTACCATATATTACTTTTTGTGATTTGGAATTAAAAATAAGGTTTTTAAATGGCCAAGTTAAAAAATAAGAGGGAAAATAAGAAAAAAAAAAGGATTGTCATGATAAACTGGGTTTTACACCAGGCTTCTCTGACCTTTTTTCAAGTAAAATTTCAGCGTTCGACAAAACGCCATTTTCTACTCTTTCATGTTTTATGTTTTTCCATAGGCACTCACTATAAGGCTATCTATATTTATAGTATTCTGAATAAGTGAATTACGAACCGGTTATTCTTATTACATAAAGATCTTACAGTAGAGATTCCTTTGAAAGAGAATCAAACTCCTAATATTTAAACTACTATTCAGAGTTATTGCCCATTATTCTAATGTTAAAAGGGCAGAGGCATGAAAAATAAAGGTTTATGGAATGTCCATTGAAATAATACATCAGAGGATTAAAAAGAATAAGTGGATTTACACTTTCCTTATTTTTGGTTGAGGAAAAAGAAACTAGAAGGAGTTCAGTGTCTTGTTGATGACAGAATTGATTTATGGATGAGAAAGGACTACATATCAGAAACAGAAATCAGCAGTGATTCTGAAAAACAGACATGTATTTTCTACCATCCCTGTGATAGACATACAACTTGCCTTCAATTGCCCACCACCACAATTATACCCTTATACATATTCTCTTAATTAGCTATATAAAAAAGGACTCTGAGATATATATCCAGGACCAGAATTGGTGGGTCATTGAGCATGCATACCTTTGCTATAACTAAGCACTTTAATATCAATCTCCAGAACCTCTTCCAGCAATGTGGCAGGTCCCCATAACCCCCAGAAACACTTGGCATTATCCACCATTCTAATTTTTGCTTGTCTATGAGATAAAAGATATTTCATTTTTGTTTAATTAGAAATTACTAAAGAATTTGAGTGCCAAATACTTAAAATACACACAGTGTAATTTGATTAAACTTCTGGGTTTTTAAAAATCCTTTTTTTAATTATTACTTTTTTATTATGTTATGTTAGTCACCATACAGTACATCATTAGTTTTTGATGTAGTGTTCCTTGATTCATTGTTTGCATATAACACCCAGTGCTCCATGCAATCTGTGCTCTCCTTAAACTGTATATTAGTTTTTGTTCAAGTACCATGGAGGGTTTTTTTTTTTTACTTCATATTTTATGGTGTGAGAAGAGGATCAAAGTTACATTTTTTAATGAAAAGTTTATCAACTGACCCAACACCACTTCCTGAATAATACATGTTACCACTGGCTATAAAAATACATGTTACCTACTGGTTAGAAATGCCAAGTTTATCACATTTTAAAATCTTTTGGGGACTGAGTTTTATTCAGTTCTATTTCATTATATCTCAGATTTTTCCACCAGTCTCACCCTGTTTTAATATTATTGCTCCATAGAACATTCTAATAGCTAAAAAGTAACATTTCCCCCATTACTAGCTCTCTGGAAAGTCAAGCATAACAACAACAACAACAACACAACAATAAATGTAACTAATATTTATTGACCATTTGCAATGTATCTAACACTTTACTCATGTTATTATGCTTAATTCTTGACTACACATAGTGGTGTAGATAGAGTTCTTATCCCCATTTGAAAGGTGAGAAACTCGAGGTACAGAAGATTCAACTAGTTTGATGTGGAACCTTGTGTTAAACCCAGGTCTTATCATAGCAAGCCTATACTCCTACTCACTGTTATATTAAAATGAATTGTATGAAATTTTCAATATTAGAGCATTTCTGGCCAAAATAATATCAATTTCTTATTGCCCAATCTAATATACAGCATTTCATATTTTGGAAATGAGGCCATCCCAGAGGAAGAAACATGCCCATCTAAAAAATAGTTGGTAAGAGGTCTACTATCTGGATCCCTGATCTTCTATCTCTAGTCTTCTGATGAGCAGAGTCATTATCGTCCTTTATTTCTTGGACTCAGTAGGAAACTATTTCTCTAATGATCCACAAGAAGGTAATAGAAGAGAAAGGAAAGCACACGAAATTAAAGGAAACAGCATAATGGTTATTTTCCCTTCTCCCATATTTATCAGGTGATCCATCCTACAACTCAGAAATAACACTGAAGCTCACAGATTATTAAAAGTGTATTTACAGGGGCACCTGGGTGGCTCAGTGGTTAAGCCGCTGCCTTCGGCTCAGGTCATGATCTCAGGGTCCTGGGATCGAGTCCCGCATCGGGCTCTCTGCTCAGCAGGGAGCCTGCTTCCTCCTCTCTCTCTCTCTCTCTGCCTGCCTCTCTGCCTACTTGTGATTTCTCTCTGTCAAATAAATAAATAAGATCTTTTAAAAAAAGTGTATTTACATTTTCATATGTTGCTGTCAACATCTTTAAATATTCTCTATAATAAATTTATTATTTAATTTGTATGAAAAATGTATCTTTAATGGGAAAAACAAGGCAAGGAGACAGAAGTAATTGTTGTTCAAAGTTTACTGTGTTCTAGACAATACTAAAGGTGTTACAGTTTTTACCTTGCATTAGCTTTGTGAGTGTACAATGTATTACATCTACTAAAAATACCATTTTTCACAACAAAATGTGAAACAAAACAAATGAAATACACTTTTTTAAAAAGATTTTATTTATTTACTTTAGAGAGAGAGGGAAAGAGAGAGAGAATGAGCAGGGGGAGGTGCAGAGGGAGAGGGAGAGAGAAAATCTGAAGCAGCTCCACACTGAGCCCAATGCAGGGCTTGGTCCCAGGACCTTGAGATCATGACCTGAGCTGAAACTAAGAGTCAGACGTTCAACCAACTGAGCCACTCAGGCACCCCCAATTTCCTTTATTTATAAAAAGCATTTTATTAAATAGCTTGTATGGAATTATCCCAATTTTGTTTTCAATCACATAATTTTTAAAAGGAGATTTTTTAAAGTTTTATTCTCTAACTGATGACTAACAAATACAAATTTATTTTTTTCTCTCTTTCTTTTACTCATTCAACAAATATTTACTGTACACATAGTAAGTGCAAGGCACTACCAGACCAAATCGTATCTGCATCACAGGCCTTTTCTTTAGAGTTCCAAGCCTTATTATCCAACTATAGCATAATATGTATTTACATGTATGATCAAGCATGGATGCTTTATCAAGCTAATTCAAATTACACAATCCTTGAACCCCAAAAGCTTACCATCTAAATAGAAGTCTATATGATATTACCATCTAAATAGAAGTCTATATAGTATTAACATGGGGAGAGCATAGGGTTTAAATAGGCAAACATAGGTTAAAATCCTGTTCTGCCACTCATTTAAGGTGTGTAAACTTGGAAAGTTTACTTAGCATCTCCAAGACATAACTTCCTGGTCTGTACAAAGGGATTTTTATCCAGGTTTCAAAGGAACCATATGGAAGGTAGTGCACTCAACCATTCTGTCTGAAAATTTAACACATTATTTTTTCCCACTCTATCTCTTCTCTTTTTTAGCAAATATAACTCTGCCCTGAACTCAATAACATAACTATATCATAGAGAACATTCAGAAATGTGACAACAAAAAGAAAGTTAAACACCTGTTTATATCATGAATGTGATCCAACATCATTTCTGTATAATGGAGCACATTGGCTGATAAAGTTCAATCATTGTGCTTTTCCTAACCCACTTGGACCTTTTAGATTGATATGATAAATACACATGGCTTGGAAGATTCTATATTTCTTGAGCCTCAGAATATTAAGATATAGTAGAAACGGCATGCATAATGATGAATCTGCAGGCAGGAGACAAGAACAAGAGTCAGGAATGCTGTGTGGGTCCCAGTTCCTAGTGATACATGATAAAAAGACAAAGCACCCACAAGCATTCAGAAATGTTGTGGAGATCAATGAGATACCCATTTTTGCAAGCACTCGGATTCCTCAGAAGGGAAGTAAGAAGTTCTTTCATGTACAAGGAATCAATTTGACTAGAATTATATGTAGGAAAATTAGGCCTTTAGAGAATTGTCACCCAATATATGTCTTTTACTAATTATTTATCTTCTATAATTTTCTTTTAAAGATCTTATTTATTTAAGTGATCTCTACACCCAATGTGGGGTTCAAATCCATGACCACAAGATCAAGAATCACATGGTCTACCTACTGAGCCAGCCAGGTGCCCCTAATTTTATCTTTTAAATGCCCAAGGTACCTGGTAGAATTCAGAGGCCACCCCAAAACACATGAAGACTGCCCATTAGGGAACAAGCTGAGGGAACTCTCACTATGATTACTTCTTTATATTGTCTGTTCATTTAATTATTCCAGCCAGCCTTGAGATAGAGATTGTTCTGAAAGAGGGATTGCTCTGAGACAGCAGTGTTCTATAAACACACACACACACACACACACACACACACACACACACACAAACATGTCGTTTGTATCTCTGCCCCTACCTACAATTTTCTGCATGCCTCTCTGCAGTTTCATTGCTGTCCTCTTGTTGGGGATTCTCTTTTATCTCTAAATCTGGACCTTTATCAAATAATTTAAGCTCACTTTTATGTGATTATAATAAAATCAAACCTGAACTGAGTTAAGGGTATGTTGACCCTGACACCTCCACCTCTGCTAATGGGGAATGGATGTACTGAATGTTAATGAATGTTATTTTGACTATCTGGGACAACTATACATCCTACTCTAGAGATGCAGTCATGACAGCAAGGTGTCCAAACAACTAATATTCAGAATCCTTTCTATTAAAATATGGTACTTTTTTTTCTTATTCTAAGGGATTTTTTCTTCTCTTCTCTCTTACTTCTGCTGTGTAACAAATTGAATTTTAGCAGGAGTATGTACAGTCTTTTTCATTGGATTCTATAGTAAAGGTCTGTTGATGATTATGGAATACTGCAGCACCCCCTGGATGTTGATCGACTTCTTTCTTTCAAAATGAAAGAAGTCAGTCCAGGATAGGGAATAATTGGAGAAAAGGAGGCCATTTCTTTCTTTGTGTTTCAAAACCATGGAACCATTCTTACCACGCTCCAAAAAAAAAAAAAAAAAAAAAAAAAACAGTCACACGGTATCATATGCAGACATTAGGCTCTTAAACTCATTAACTCATTAGCATCCGTAAGCAAACTCCCTGTCTTTTAGAATTTTGAAATATAATCTGAAGCTTGTGTCTCTTTTCTGAGAGGTCCCCATATAGGAGATACACTTTCATGAGGTGGTTCAGAGAGTTACAGTTTGTCAGATCTTGAGAGCATAATATGTATTTACATGTATGACAAGCATGGATGCTTTACAAAGCTAATTCAAATTATACAATCTTTGAACTCTGAAAGCTTACCATCTAAATAGAATGTAATAGAATGTATGGTATTCACAAATGTATACATAGTCTTTCCCTTATTCAACCAATCCAAATGTAGACAGTATTTGGTTATCTACTGATCCATAACAAGTCACCCCAAAGATAGAGGCTTAAAATATCAACAATTTATTACTATGGTTTGTAAAGATGCTATGGTTTGGCTAGGATGTTCTTTGGTTTTAGATGGTCTCAACTGGAGTTCTGGAATGGTCAAAAGTTCAAAAAGACCCTCAGTTGTTCATACTAAAGGTTGATGCATGCTACTAACTGGAAGCTCAGTTGAAGCTGGCAGCAAGGAGACTTTCAGATTTATATAATTAAGAGAGTGGCTTATACATTTAGTAGTCATGCACTGTTTCTGATCCAAATTTATTTATGCTGAACTTTGTACATAAGCAAAATATCAACACATTCTATAAGACAAAAATCATCATGAATACATTTAAAAGCCATAAAAAATCTTGAAAGATTTGTGAAGTTATTATATAATTTGTGAAGTTATTATTATAAAAGTGGTCAATATTCTTAATATATAAAAAGCACTTACACACCAACAGAAAAATAGGGTAAGGATATGAACATTTTTGTGGGTGTGCATATATACATAGATGTTAGTATAATAAAAGCAAATAAATTATTAAAGAATTTTTAAATCAAAGGATATCTTCAGAAGAAGGGAAATACAAAAAAGTTCACCTTATGCATGTCTGCATTATTTAAATTTTTTACAACTATGTAGTTCTTTCACATGTCTTAAAGAGTTCTGAAAATGACTGGGGATTCTAGAAATATTTCCTTTACCAAAAAATCTTCCAGATATGTCTTCATACAGGCTTAGAGCAATGATCCTTCCTCTCACCCCTTCTTTCCCTCTTTGGTCTAAGATATTTAAGCTTCATTTCAGGCTCTGATCAAGAGCTGAAATTCTGCTGTTTTATAAAATTCCTCCAATAAATAAATATAATTTTTACAAGAAGGAAAAAATATGGCAGGTATGAATTTTCAAGACATAGCAAAGCACAGAAGTACAAGAAGTGTTATTTGGTATACTTTTCTACACTGTAACTGAATCTAATCTCTATTTTGAGCCCCAATTCTTTTGTAAGAAGTATACAGTCTCTAATTCAGTGTAAATTCAGTTCTTCTTATCTTTGTTTGTGAATGTATGATAAATCCAATTAATTTATGTCTCCACTTCCCATCATATGATATTTAAATTTTCAGAGCTTATGTAGTGTCTTGATCTTTACTGTCCTTGGTGACATCCCCTAAGATATTTGAATTTGAATTCCCATCTAAACCTATATGGTTCGTGTTGCGATTCTGCAACATCTCATCCTGACCTTGAGACTGGCTTAGGACCACAACCACTCTTGCTCAGCTAACTTTTTTCCCTTGCTGTGAACACAGAAAGATTGGACTGTGTGGCACAACTCTGAGGGATATGGTAAACTGAGTGGATCTACCTTGGGCCTTCTCTGACCCTCATATGAAAGGAAGCCATTCCTATTATACTATAATCCACATTATAGTGACAACTAGAATTCCTGTGAGGCTATAGTTTCTCAGATATCCAAATAGGGAGAGGGAAATATCATAAGTTAAAATATATATCGGACTATATTTCATCTTGCCACACTGACTACCCCTAGGAAATCTTTTTCCCTTACAAAGAAAATATATTTCTGTAGGTATCACCCCTCAAAGAAAGTAAGAATAAAGTTGCTGTATGAAATTTATCTACAATAGTAATTTGCATATACAAACCAACAAATAGGTGTTATCATCTTCAGAGTCCCCTTTTGTGAGGTGGATAAGGATAGATACTGGTTATATACCGCCCAACATCATTTAAGGGTGGTTACTTGTTCTTCCATGCCTAATTGCTGCTAGACAAATTATTCTTACTTATTCACACCCATTCATGATTCAATGATGTAGTATAAGTCCCCCACCTATGGGACTTAAATTCCAGCCTCAATTTATTTATGTCACACTGAATTGATTGAGAAAACCCTAAGATGACTGAGGTCATGACCTTCAGCTGGCAAGATTGTTTTTTTGTTTTTTGGTTTTTTTGCAATAGGTAGAGTGAGGTTCAAAATGCGTACGAAGATTAGTTATATAAAAACAGAGATTTCTTTACCAGCTGAGTTTTATATCCTGGAAATTTGTAACCACTAAAAATCAAATAGAAGTTATTTCTAAAGAGATGATGAAACAGTTTGTATAGTATGATCTCAAACAGTTTAAAAATGGATATACATAGAAAAAAATTAGATGGACATACATTTGATTTTACTGCTGGTGACTCTCAAAATCTATAATTCATCCAAAAATTCATTAACTTAAGAAATACCTATTGGATATTATTATGTGCCAGGCAGGGGGAATCCAATTCCATAACTTCATCCCATAACTTACTTCTCCTAAATTCCAAACTCCTATAGCAAACTCCCTACTACACAGGCCCATTTGAAGAAGATAAATACTACTAACCAACTGAATGTCTATGACTCCATTTGAACTATACCAAACAAGTTTAGATCAACTTTGGCCCTGCATTTGGAGCACTGGGTTTTGTACATAAACAGTGAATCTTGGAGCACTGCATCAAAAACTAATGATGTATTTTTACGGTGACTAACATAACACAATAAAAATAACAAAAATAAAAGTTTACCCTAAAGGGAAAGCCATATGGCAGTGTGAAGAGAGCTTAGTCCTTTAAGTCAGGCACAATTGGGTTAAAACACCTCCTCTGCTTTTTATTGACTGTGTAAACTTGGAAAATGTAACTAATTTCTCTGAGCTTCACAGCACATACTTAATGAAAAAGTGAATAATTAAAGAGATACTGGTGTCTACTGTGCATTTTTGAGCATAGAGAAAAAGTAGGTAAAATGCTTAACAGAATTTCTGGCCCATACTAGGTACTCAGCAGAAGTTTACTTCTCATCCCATTCCCTCTATTCTATAGCAGAGATAGTATTTCCATAAATGCAGTTGAACAACTATATTTTTAAAAGCATTTGGAATGGCTATGAAAGGAAAACCACAGACATTTACATTATGTAGGAAACAGTACATTATTTGCTATATTTAACCAAACCACATGAAATTGCTGATGTTCAGTCATTTTTGACCTACAAAAACAGTAATTTCATATCTTTCAATCTAATAGAATTATTTGTGTGTTGAGTTCAATTAGGAGAAGAATATTCATTCTTTTTCCTTTGAATTTCCCACCTCTCCCTTTTCTATATCTAAAGGTAAACATTGGGAAAGTCCAAAATATGGTTGACATTCTTATCCTTTTAGCCCCAGAAAGACTATAGGAGCACAAAGCTACAGTGATAAATCTGCTGGCAGGATGCTAGAGAGAGGGTCAGAAGAGCTGCCTGGTTTCCAGGACTGGAAATACCCTGAGGATAGGACCCTCAGTGAGTCACTTCTCTTCTTTCAGCCTGGATTGATCACCAAGATGAAATTGGGAAGCCTACCTAACTATCCTGGAGTGCTGTGGAAATCCTTAAGACCCAAGCTGGACAAACACTCTGGGTTTTCAGCTGGGAAGATCTGTTATGGCCAAGGAATTATTTTAACAGAAATGAATTTGTATGAATAGCAAAACACTGCATATTGGGCACTCAAATGGAAATTATTTATGAAATGTCAACAAACATTTATAAAACACAAATGAGACTCAGATGGACATGGATGCTGCTCTCTACAGAACTAAGAAAACTCATATGAACTGTACATGTTAGTGTGTTAGCAGATTTCCATATGTCATCTTCTCTAATACTTAAAGTAAGCCTAAGGGGCAACATTTATTATCTCAATTCTTCAGATGAGCATTCTTACATTTCATTAATTGAATATTATAGTAGTACATAAGTGACAGAACCTAGAATTCATAACTGGCCTTTCTATTTCCCCAGTTGGTGCTCTTTCCATTCCAAAACATCGGCATGAGGCTAATTCAAGTTCCTGGAGTGTCTAGCCCTAGCTTCTTAGCCCAATGAAAAGCATGACATGACCATTATCAACACTACCAAGAAATAAAAAACACTGAGTACTGGTGGGTATAAGACACAGCATGCAGAGGTAACAATGAGCAAAATTACAGAATTCAAGAGAACATCTGGCCTGCTCAAGAACTAGAAGTGGACTGCTGGGGCAGACACTGCAGAAAGGAGTTCTTTGGACTAAGATGGTCCTAATCAGTCAAAAGCCAGTTATATATCTCGGGCAACAGTTTAGCACAACTGCAAAGCCAAATTAGTTGTAAAATACATTTCAGACTTAATGTTTTTCACTATCCATTCTACACTCATAAATTAGTTCAAATTTTAAAAAAGCAAGTTTTAACTGAAATAGAGCTAAGTATGGGTCAGATACTTCAATGGGTCTTCATAAATCTACCTAGAACAGATGCCAAAATTTGGAGGAAATAGCTCTGTCTTTATTACTACCCTGTAGCTTACATTGAAGGTTGAATTTTCTCATCAGAATTGTAGAACACGTCCTCCTTGTTCCTCTTCAAATGCCCCTGGTTTAATAATGGGTTGGGTGATGACAGCCCCACCAGCAGTAAGGTATAGGGAGTGGAGGTCCAAAACAAGTTTTTCTGTTTATTTCTATGTTTGTGTGAATATGTGTACATGTGTGTGGATTTCTTTATAGAGCAGTGCTGTACCTTCCTCTTTCTTTGTTGTTGCCAGTCTTGCCAAATTTCTCTTTTGTTCTATAATTCAGAACTTTGTCAAAACAGGTAAGGCAAAATTTAGATGGATACAGCAAATTGTATTTGGCCTGACTTCCTTGTCAGTTATGTATAATGTGTCCTTGATGTCAATCTTGCTGAGTGAGGAATGAACCCACAAAATGTTGATAGATCTTATGGTGACAAGCTAAGACATCTGTCAAAAGGCACATAACATTTTAGAGATATAAATCCAGGAATAAAAGGAAGAGATTTAAGGACAAGATAATGAAGTTTCCAAGCAGTTAATTTGAATTTGGATGCTCTATTCAAGAAAAATAGAGTGTTTACTTTTAGTTTTTTCTTATCCAGAATAGCCCCCATCATTCATTCATTCATTTATTTATTCACTCTTTTATTATCCCCAATGCTGGTACTATCTAGCATTCAGTTCTTTTCACTGGAGTTTCTGCTCATATTTTGTTGATGAATTTAAGTTGCTACAACAGCCCTTGTGTATTGGTACCATTTTTCCTTAACAAATTCAAGGAAAGAATCCAGTATTTAAAATGGTCACTGAGAGAAAGAATCCTTTTCATTTCCTCATTTCTTTTCCAAACTCACTCCTACAAACAAACAACTCCTCTGAACAATCCTGGCAGTCAGAGACATCATTTGCAGATATTAAGCTCCAGACCCACCACCTGTCCCTTCTGTGACTCATAATATAAACACAGACCCTCTGTGTAGCCTGTTTTCTAGAACTTTAAAATATAACTCACAGCTGGTGTCTCCCCTTCTGAGAGGCCCCTGTGTATAAGAGGCCCTTTCATGGAGTGAGCCAGAAAGCTCAAGGTCCAGCAAAGCCTTGCATAAATTTTCAATCTTAAGAGCCTTCACAAACTTATGTTTTTCTCTAAGTGTACTAGTATAATCTGAAACACCATCTCTCCCAGATAACTACAAAGTCCTAAGGTACATCCCCATCATTCACTTCAAGCTTCTGTCACAAAGATCCTGTCCCTTCTCATCCTCATCAAGAAGCAGTTTTGCTTGTTTCTGTCCTAGATATTTGTATTCTGTTAGAGTCCTCAGGTCTCAGTCATCCATATCTGTGAGTCTGATGCTGCTTGCCACAATGACAGAATGTCCACGTCCAATTGCTTCTCATCCAGATTTGATATGATGTATTTTTTGCTTACTTTTAAAAATATTCTTTAGAGCTCTTTACTCAGGCCTGTGGTGCTGGCAGGATGGGCAAGAGTCCTGGTCTTAGTACTTCCAGAAAGCTCCGTAGCTGCTGACGAGATCAAAAATGGCATCATAAACAATACAAGAAAGCCCTTTTGAGCACAGTTCTGAAGATCAACACTTTTGGAGGCGCTGCCTATGCAAAGGAAATTGTGCTGGAAAAAATAGGGGTAGAAGCCAAAACTCGAATTCTGCCATCAAGAAGTGTGTCAGGGTCTACATGATCAAGAATGGCAAAAAAAAAAAAAAAAAAAAAAAAAAAATCACAGCCTTTGTACCCAATGATGGTTGTTTGAATCTTATTGAGGAAAAGAATGAGGTTCTGGTTGCTGGATTTGGTCACAAAGATCATACTGTTGGTGACATTCCTGGAGTTCATTTAGGGTAATTAAAGTAGCTAATGTCTCTCTTCTGCCCTTATGCAAAGGCCAAAAGGAAAGACCAAGATCGTAAATTTTGCTGATGAAAACATGATGATAATAAAATTTCACATGCCCAAAAAACAATCAATCAATAAATAAACAAATAAATAAAATATTCTTCAGAAAGAAATAAGGGTTATATTAATCTCTTAAACCTATTATCCCTAAGATGACTAATTCATTGAGAATGAAGATACTAGTCCCTAGGCTTGTATAAACAATTCCAGAAAAATAGAGGATAGGCAAAAAGAACAGAAGACCTAATACAGAATTTCAGCAGGAGTGGACCTGCTGAAAGAATTATATTTGTTGGTTTCTATCTACTTTGACCATCTAGCCTGAGGAATGGCAAACTTCTTTTTAAGTAAAAGGCCAGATAGGGAATATGTTGGTCTTTTGGGGCTATGTAGTTTCTGCCTCAACTACTTAACTATGCTGTTGTAATGTTAAAATATTGTCAGTGTGTTCCAATAAAACTATTTATAAAAACAGAGGGTGGGCTGAATTTGATCCACAGGCCATACTTACAAACCCTGATCTAGCAGATGGTATAGTCCATAAATACATGTAACTGCATATCCAAGCAATCAATGCTCAAATCCTAAATAAGAGTTGAGAAATGTGGCTCTTATTCTTCAATCCAGTGCCTATCATCTCACTGATTCATATTATAAATGGTTCCTTACTATTGGTTAGTAAGTTGATGCTGAGTTTCCATTAGGGTACTTGTAAATCTTGTAAATCAGTATCTCTTGGAAGCTGAAGTTATTATCTTTTCACAAGTTTAGGATACTAAACAATAACGGGGAAAAACAGAAATTTTCATTTCCTAATGCTTGGCGCCACTGCTATAAATAACTCTTCGGTGTAGTAACAACACTCAGAAGTAATATTCCAGATCAGCCACCTGTTTCTGTTGCTACTCTATAATGCAAACACAAATAACCTTTAGATTCACTTTCTAGTTGACAGTAAGTGTGGCTAATATTATGTTAATGTTAGAAAGAACCTCGAATTTTGAATGTCAAAAGAAGAATAAGATAAAATTAAGAGATAATAATGATATAATTTTGTGTTCCATCATTATTCCAAGATTTACCTAATCACACCACTATAATTTTTGCTCTCAAGTTAGGGAATCCCACCTTTAACATTTAAACTGACTAGGTACTATTTACATCATATTTTATAGTTTTCAATTGCTTGTCTTCCTGAAATTGATTTTAATTCAGATTTAGAGGGAAAGGGTTTGCTTTCATAGTCTCCCAAAAAGATGTTACACCTTCTTTATTTTATTCTTAGGCAAACCTTATTTTCATCTTGTGTATTCATTGTCAGTCTGATCATATCGCCCATGTTGGGCGAGATGGATATACAGTTCTCTTACATCACTTTCCTCTAATTTCCTGGAGCTGTGCCAAAGTTCTGGAATGTGAAGTCTTATATAGTATGAGAACATTATTAACGGAGAACCTTCTGGTCTCTGAATCTCCTGCCAAGAAGGTATCTGCAGATACATCTTTATCCCATCTGTTGCTTGGTCATCTGTTAGTGATCAGTGGCCCCACGAGAACTGGAGTTTATCAACCTGAATATATAGTCCTTCACAATAAAGTTCTGCTTACTGTCTCTGTACCAGGCTTCCTCTGATTACCTAGTAGGCTTTCTCACTACAGGCCTGTGTTGATCCACAAGGATGTTGTATAGTATGGGGCTTACTATGGTCATCTTCCCTTGCAGATGCCCTCTCCTTAAAGGCCAGAGATTCACAATATCTTAGATATGTTTGGGTCATTCTACCTCTCCTTTCCGTCTTGAATATTTCTGAAGTTCTGCCACCTCATGAGTCAAATTTATGCCATCCATTCCTTCATTTCCTTCCAAAAATTTCTACATTTTCTGTATGATTTCTGATGTCTGCCGCTTATTACTGCTCTTATTGTGTCTCCCGGACAGTTTGGATTTGGATTTTTCTCAGTAAATGCAAGTGCATTTCAGCCCTGCCACCATAAGATTACTGCTGGTTCCCTTTGGTTGTGGAACTGAAACACAGATCCTTCAGTAATACATGTAGTTATTATCTCCATCTTTAGTCCAGGAGTTAGATAACAATCAACACTGCCAGTAGGTAATTCTTATTCTTATTCTTTCTTATTCTTATTCTTATTCTCATTCTCATTCTCATTCTCATTCTTCTCCTTCTCCTTCTTCAGTAGAGAGAGAGTGCACACTAGTGAGGAATGGAGGGACATAGAGAAAGGGAGAGAAGAATCCTCAGCAGTCTCCATGATCATCATGGAGACCAGTGTGGGTCTCAATCTCACAACCCGAGATGAAATCAAGAGTCAGATGCTTAACCAACTAAGCCACCCAGGTGCCCCAGTAGATTATTTTTCTTAAACTCTCAGGTTGTATGCTTATTTCCAAATTATTTTGGGATTTGGGAAAGCACTCCACTGTAGCTTCCATGTATTTATATTATTGTTCTTATTTTTTATCTATTTTTAAAAAATAACTGATGATAAGCCTATGACCAGTTCCATCAAACTGGTTAAGGAAATGGTTGTACTTTCCTAGTCACAAGAGGCAGAATTTGGGCAAATATTACTCTAATTACTGGGTAGGTTTTCTTATTATAGGTCTCTGTTCAATCCCAAGTCTTTCAAGGCATACTTATTGTCATCCTTAATGCTAGTTTCCCTTGCAGAGGCCCTTTCTCTCAGAGGAAAGCAGGACGTTTTAACAAGGCTGATTTAATGTAGCTGTTATGTCAAGGCTGCTTCAAAATGTCAATGTTGAATGTCAAATGAGTATTTTTGATTACCAAGCTATGTATGCAACAGCCATCCCTGACCCTCACCCTATCCTTGACCCTTTCTTCCAGAGAACAGACAAGCTTTTCTCTTAACATTTTCCACTTTCAACGTCTTGTGGTCAGTAGGTCTCTGTGGGATTGGGGTTATTTTCCAAACCCTCTTTATTCAATCAGCTTCTCACTGGAAAGTCTAACATGATATTTCCCCATCATTCACATCTTAATGAGACCGTTGGCATTTCTCCTGCATCGGATTTACGTAGTCTAGGGGATTTATACTTTACCCTTTTTACATGTTATTATTACCTGAAATTCATACTTTATTCAGACTTTACCTAATTTTACCTAATGCTTCTCTGTTCCAGGATTTCATTTAGGATTCCTACATTCAATTGATGTGTTTCCTGCTAGGCTTCTCTAGATTATGACAGTTTCTCAGACTTGCCCTGTTTTTGATGATCTTAAAGATTTTTTAGGAGTACTGGAGAGACATTTTGTAAAACAAATCTGCATTGGGATTTCTTTTTTTTATCATTAAGCTGGAGTTATGGGTTTTGGGGAGAGGAGCCATGAAGGTAAGATGATATTTTCATCACATCATAGCAAGAGTTCATGCTACCAACATGATATCACTGTCATATAAACTGATATAAACTGTGATCACCTGCCAGAGGCAGTGTTTGTCTGATTTATTCACTATAAAATTACTCTTTTTCCTCCATTCTATAATGTGCTATTTGGAAGGAAGTCACTATACACAGGTCCCACTTAAGGAGTGGAGAATTATGCCTATTCCCCACACATTGAGGAGGGAGTATCTATATAAATTATTTGGAATTATTCTGTAAAAGAAACTTGGCTATTCTTTTCTATTTGTTTTTATTTATTTACTTATTTAATCACTTATTTACCTTAATATGGGTTTATGGATATTTATCTTATAGTTTGTTATAATCCAACACTATATTACTTATTTGGCCCCTCCAACTACTCCACCTTTGTCTATAAAAAGCTCTTTCAGTTTCTTCTGTGTCTTTTGACATTCCCTCACAGTTGTGCATGGCATTTTGCTTCATTTTGTTTTTAGTTCTTCCTACTTTGTAGCACTACAATATGCTCCAGGTTTATCTTGTATGTACCTATCCCAGTCCTAGAACTAGGCTTTTCTTCAAAGAGACTTGGCTCCTTTTATTTGAAGAATACTGCTAGAAACCAAGAGCTTCTATAAGTTCATCTGTGTCTTTTTTTTTTAATTTTTAATTTTTTATTTTTTATAAACATATATTTTTATCCCCAGGGGTACAGGTCTGTGAATCACCAGGTTTGGGAGGGAAGTTCATCTGTGTCTTTCACAGAATGAAAGATTTTAAGTTTAACAAAGTTAAATTTATCATCTTTTTTCTTTAATAGATTGTATTTTTTGGTGTTTTATTTAAAAAGTCATCACAAACCCAAGTTCACACGGATTTTCTTCTATGTTTTCTTGTAGAATTTTTATAGTATTTTTACATTTTACAATTTTACAATTTACCTCAATTTTACATTTAGGTATATAACGCACTTGAGATCAATTCTGTACAAGGTGTAATATCTGTGATTAGGTTCATATTTCCGTATGGACTTCTAATTGTTCCAGCACCACTGGTTGAAAAGACAACTCTTTCCCTATTTAAAAAATAAATGTATTCACTTCATTTAAAGTAAAAACAAAATGAAACTTGAAAATTTCACTCATTTTGCCCACCCCCATCCTCTGTCTCTGGCAATCACAATGTATGTGCTTCAAAAAAAATAGATGATAGATAGAACTATATATAATATAAATATAATACATACTTATAAATACACACATATATGTACAATATAAATATATATATGCAATATACATATAAAAGAGATGATAAGGTATTTTTCTTTGTCTGACTTACTGCACTTAGCATAATGCCTTGAGTTCAATCCATGTTATCATAAATGGCAAGACTTCATTCTTGTTTATTGCTAAATAATATTCCATTGTACATAGATATTATACAATTTCTTTACCTGTTATTTCATTGTTGAACACTTAAGCTGTTTCCATATCTAGGCTATTGTAGATAATGGTACAGTAAATGGAAGTTCATATATCTTTTCAAATTAGTATTTTTGTTTTCTTCAGAAGAATACCCAGAAGGGGAATTGCTACATTACATGGTAGTTCCATTTTTAATTTTCTTTTTTTTTCTTTTTTTTTATTTTTTTTAAAGATTTTATTTATTTATTTGACAGAGAGAGATCACAAGTAGATAGAGAGGCAGGCAGAGAGAGAGAGAGAGGGAAGCAGGCTCCCTGCTGAGCAGAGAGTCTGATGCGGGACTCCATCCCAGGACCCTGAGATCATGACCTGAGCC
>NC_081575.1:45249104-45258870 GCF_022355385.1 Mustela nigripes
AAAAGATTTTATTTATTTATTTGACAGAGAGAGATCACAAGTAGATAGAGAGGCAGGCAGAGAGAGAGAGAGAGGGAAGCAGGCTCCCTGCTGAGCAGAGAGTCTGATGCGGGACTCCATCCCAGGACCCTGAGATCATGACCTGAGCCGAAGGCAGCGGCTTAACCCACTGAGCCACCCAGGCGCCCCATTTTTAATTTTCTGAGGAACCTCCATACTGTTTTTTTGTAGTGACTACACCAATTTACATTCTCACCAACAGTACACATTTTCACTGTGTGCATTTAGTTCCCTTTTTCCTGCATCCTTGCCAACATTCATTATTTCTACTCTTTTTGATAATAGCGATTCTAACATATGTAAGGTGGTTTTGATTTGCATTTTCCTAATGATGAATAATGCAGAACATCTTTTCATATGTTGTTGTTCATCCATATGTCTTCCTTAGAAAATTGTCTATTCAAATATTCTGTCCTTTTTTTTTAAATCTTTTTGTTTTATTGGTTGAAGACATACTTCTGTCCATTTTTTGATCAGATTGTTTGGCTTTTTTTTATTGAGTTGTATGAGTTTTTTATGTATGTTGGATATTATCTCTTTATCGGATATATGATTTGCTAATAGCTTTTCCAATTTAGTGGATTGCCTTTTAATTTTGTTGATGGTTTCCTTTTCTGTGCAAAAGATTTTTAGTTTTATGCAGTCCCACTTATTTATTTTTGTTTTTGTTACTTTTGCTTTTGGTGTCAAATTCTAAAAAAAATAATAAATACCAAGACCTATGCCAAGGAGTTATCACCTATGTTTTCTTCTAGGAGTTTTATGGTTTCAGATGTTTTTTAAATTTTTTTTATTTAAACTTTATTGTATTTTTTCAGTGTTCCAAGATTCATTGTTATGGTTTCAGATGTTATGTTCAAATCTTTAACCCATTTTGAGTTAATTTTTGTATGTGGTATAAGAAAGTGGTTCAGTTTCATTCTTTTGTATATGGCTGTGCAGCTTTCCCAACACCACTAAATGAAAAAAAAAAAGTTATTTCCTTATTGTATATCTTTGTCATAAATTAATTGACCATACATATGTGGCTTTTTTTCTGGGCCCTCTATTCTGCTCCACTGACAAATGTATCTGTTCCTATCTATGCTCATATCATACTGTTTTAGTTACTACAGACTTGCAATGTAGTTCGAAATCAGGGAGAATGATGCATCCAGATATGTTCTAAGGTTGCTTTGGTTATTCAAGTTCTTTTATGGATTTACACTTTCCTATTTATTTTTCTTTTATTTTCTGAAGTAATGTCAATTCTTGAAAGTAGTTTTGGATACACTTTCCACTGCCACCAAAGTGTGGCCTCACCCATTTAAAATGACACATATAATTTCTCTGAAGTTATACTCTAATCTTTACTGCATGAAGCTAAAAAAGAATTTACAGCATACTGAATGTATTGGATATTATATAACCTAGACTTCCACTAACAGACCCTAATAATTTCTGAGGGAAATACATTCTCAATCTTTAACTTTTTATTACACAAATAGTACGTTTTCATTATAGAAAATTTAGAAATACATAAAAGCAAAAAGGGGAAAGTCACTCTCTTCTACTTCCCAGTTAAAAATATTATTAATATTTTATGTATTTTTCATTAATTTGATGGTGCGTATATACACTTACATATATATTTTACAAAACAATTACAACTTTGTTGCAAGATAATTTCTCCCTTGGGGCGCCTGGGTGGCTCAGTGGGTTAAGCCGCTGCCTTCGGCTCAGGTCATGATCTCAGGGTCCTGGGATCGAGTCCCGCATCGGGCTCTCTGCTCAGCAGGGAGCCTGCTTCCTCCTCTCTCTCTCTCTCTGCCTGCCTCTCTGCCTACTTGTGATCTCTCTCTGTAAAATAAATAAATAAAATCTTAAAAAAAATGATAATTTCTCCCTTAATATATCTTGGACATATTATTGTCAATACAAAGAAAGCTTCTTTATTTCTCTTTAAATCTGTGGAATATTTTATTGTCTGAAAGTACTATACTCAAATATATCTATCTTTTCTTCCATTGGTAGAGATTTGGTCATTTTCAGGTTTCCAATATTTTTTGATGTTTCATTTGTAATTATTTTGTGTTGTAACTATTGCCACAATTAATTTTTAAGCATGCATGTTTCTATATGATTTTTGTAGGATAAATTCCTAAAAGTGGATTTCTGAACCAAATGATATGAATACACTAACAGGTAATGCCATATGATCTTCTCAAAAAATCCAGCAATTTACATGTCTTCCATAGAATGCGAAAATATCTGTTTTGCCAATCCTAAATAGTTCTGGCTGTTATTTACATTTTTCATCTTTGTTATCCTGATAGGTACAAAAAGTACTTTTATTTTTATTCATAATTTTTAAATGATTAATACTATAGAACATCTCTTTAAATTGATTTTTTTCTCTAAATCTCTTGTTACTTTCCTTTGATAATCTCTCTGGTATAAAATGTATGAAATATTTACATATTAAATATATTAGCACTCTGCCTGTAATATATGATGCAAATGTTTTATTACTGTTTCTCTTATGCCTTTCAATGGTGGTTTAGGCCATATAGAAAACATTTTTTATTTATTTTCTGATTATAAAAAACACCTTATTGTGAGATATTTAATAATAGGTTGATATAAATTTAAAACAGTCTTATCAGTCTAAGGATTTTTTAGTGCTTTAACAATCCTTACATAATTGAGACTGGATCCAAAACTAGTAGTAACCAGGATGAGGGCTGCATTAAACTTCTGACAGTCTGTGGGTGAATATTAGCCAGCTGAGCTTTAGACTCTATTTGATATTATTAGTTCCTTACTCAGTCACTTCCTAGCTGGGCGACCGAAGTTAAGGAACTTAACTTTTAAAGATTTAATGTTCTCAGCTACATAATGGAGATAATACCCACCTCAAAGTATTGTTATGAGATAAAATTTAAGTACCTTATGCATATTAGCTTTTTGCTTTCATGCTTTTCTCCTTCTGAAAGCCATTTGGCCATGCTGACCATCCAATCCATGTGGCCCACAGATCCAGGTTTCTTAGTCTAAGAGGCAGGATCACTAATCCACCACTGATATCAAGAGATGTTTATTCATTCATTCAACAGATATTTATTGAGCAACTACTATGTGCCAAACATCATTCTATGTGCTGGGGGTACAACAATTAACAAAATGGAAGAACATCCTACAACTTATATTCTAACTGGAGAAAATACACAATAATACACAATAAACAAATACCTAAATAGCTAGTTAGGTATTTTAAATAAAATATTTTAGAGAGTGTAGCACTTGAATGTAATAAAGAGAGCCAATTATGGTTTGAGGGTTCAAAATTTCAGAGGGATAAGCATAGCCCAAAAAAACATGATTCAATAAGCAAACAGAGAGTTATGTGGTATCTGGACAGCTGTACCTATCAGAGAATATCTGCATAGTTCTCTTACTTTTGCTCTTGTTCTATGAGTATTCATCAGTTTAGAGATTCAAAGCATTTATTGATTGCATACCATGTAGCAGGCACTGTTTCAGGCACAAAAGATATACAGAAGAGAACAAGATATACATAGTCCTCAACCATCTGTATGTTACTGTTTAGCTTCTGGGATAGATACACAAAATAAAACAAAATTTTAAAAATAAATAAGTAAAAAACAACAGGTACTATGAAGAATATAAAACAGAGTAAGGGCTAGAAAGTAATTCTGGACTCCTTTAAATTAGATGGTCAGGAAAGCACTCTGAAAAATGACATTTAAACTTAGCATTGAATGACAAGAAATCAACCAAATGAAGATCTGAAAGAAGAGTTTAAACAAAAGGAACAAATGTGCAAATATGAGAAGGCAGGAAAGGAAAGGCCTAAGATATAGAAAATAATGGAACAAAATATACCAAAATAGTAGTTGGTAGTGGGTGGTAAGATAACTTGTTATGTACATTTTCTTATCTATACTTGATTGTGGTTTCTACAATTTCATAAATGAGAGGAAGTTACTTTCATAATCATAAAAATCCATAAAATATTAATAGTAAGAAGACATGGAAAATGTAATCTAGAGGAAAACACATAGGCTTTGAAGTCAGACACAGGCTGGAAACAGCTTTGTCAGTTACTCATTGTTGACCCAGGGCAAGACATCTAACTCTCTCAAAGTCTCAGTTTTCCAATCTAGAGAATGGAGATAATAGTTCCATGTATTACACATGTAGGGACACTAGCACAGTGCCTTGACCAGAATGCAAACTCTTAAACTTACTAGTCATGTGACTGTTGGTAAGTTTCCTCATCCTCTCATAAGCTCAGTTTCTTAAGCTATAAAATTGTATATAATAATGTTGACCCTTCAGGACTGTCACAGAGGTTAAATGAGTCAATGTATTACAAAATGACAGCATTATACCACTTTAGACACATACTAAGTGATAAATAATATTAGTTATCTATGGATGGGAGATTGATGGTGATTTTTATTTTCTTTAAACTTGATGTATTACCCAAACTTTTTAAATAGCCATATGTTTCTACTAAAATAAAAATTACCTCCTTATATCATTTACATGGTTTAATTCTAGCTGTACAATTTTGTCCCACAGAAACATTTACACAAGTTACAAGGGTGTTTACTGCAGCATTGTCTGTAATTGCAAGTATTTATAAACAAATACCCATTAACATAGGAGAGTTCCATAAATTACAAAAAATCTTTGCCTTGAAAAAATTATGAATCAATCACAAAAAGAATGAGGCAAACTATAATATGGTCCAACATGGGAAATGGTCCAAGATATAATAAGTTACAAATGAGGTTGCAAGACAATTATGAATAATATAAGCCCCTTTCACCAAAGATTATTATTATATACAGTATATTAGTTTGGGCATAGGGGGGAAAAGGCTTGAATAATAAACACTGATCTGTTAACAATCCTAATTACAGGGCTTTTCCATTTCTGTACTCTATAATTCTAAAGTGTTTAGATTGTTTAAAAAGATATAGAGTTGCCTTGTACATAGAAAAAGAAAATGTATAAAGGAAGAGGTGACTAAATTCTAGCAAGAGATCACTTAGATGTAAAGACTGAGTTATCCATTTGATTCTGCAAAAATGAAGCTATTTATGGTCTTAGTGAGAGCAATTTCGTAAAAGCAGTAGTGATACAAACAGGGTGGTAAAGGGGAAGGTAAGAAATTGGAAACAGAAAACTTATATGATTCTTTCTGGTAGTTTGGCTAGGAAGTGCAGGAGAGAGGACAATAGCTGGAGATGGGCGTAGGGACAAGGAAAGACTTTGATTTATTTTTCACTTTTTTTTTCTGTGAACAATCTGAGTATATTTAAAATCAATGGGGACAGGAGGTGAAAGAGATATTGAAACTACAAAAGAAATTGAGAATAATTGATGGAGTAAGGTCACAGAAGAGGCAGTAGGGGAAAAGATCCAAAACAAAGATGAAGGGCTTAACCCTAAACAGAAAGTAGAATGAGATAGGGGTGGGGGGAGTTCAGAGGTTCAAGAACACTGGAGAAAGTCTGACTTGGTCACTATAAAAATTCACTGAAAGACAACAGCAATGAAACATTGAAGAAACACTGGGCACACCTAGACTCTGAGATCAAATCTTGAGATTATGTGATTTTTTTTTTCTCAGCAGCACTCACAAATAATATTAAGAACACAAAAAATGGGAAGTGGATTGATTCTTTCATGGATTGAATTTTTCCAGGTAGTTTTAAATCAAATAAAGAGGTAAAGGAATTGAAGAAATTGGCTTGTCCCCCCCCCCACCCAAAAAAAGGATAGCATGTGTATAGGGCTTGTGGAAAGACAGAACATGGTGCATTTTAGATCCTACAAATGATTCATGTAGCTATTGTGCACGAGTTTTTAAAAAGTAAAATGAGATAAGGTTGGAGAAAAATAGCATAGAGGGCCAAGAAAAATAATTTGGAATTTATTCTAAGTATGAATGGAACCCATTGGAGTATTTAAGAAAGGTAATGACCTGGTATAATTTAACTTTTTAAATTTTTCTCTGGATAGACAATGAACCCAAAGCAAAATTAGATAAATACACTAAGATCAAGAACAAGACAAGGATCCTTGCTTTGCCGTATCTATTCAACATTGTACTACATGTTCTTACCAGGGAACTTAGGAGAGAGGAAAAGAAATAAAAGTCATCCAAATTGGAAGAGAAATAAAACGATCTCTATTTCCAGATGAAATGATCTTGTGTATTGAAAATCCTAAGGAACCTGCAAATAAACTATTAGAATTAATAAACAAGTTCAGCATGGTTCCAGGCTACAAGATCAATATGCAAAAATCATTTGTATTTTAATATGCCATCTATGGACAATCCACAAATGAAATTTAAAGTAATTCCATTTACAGTAACATCAAAAAGATTATGATACTTAAGAATAAATATAACCAAGGTAATGCAAGAATTTTACACTGAAAACTATAAAAATTGCTTTTTCTAAAGATTTTACCTATGTATTTGTCAGAGAGAGAGAAAGAAAGAGCACAAGCAGACAGAGAGAGGGGGAGAAGTAGGCTCCCCACGGAACATGGACCACCCCTCCAATGTGAGACTAGATCCCAGGACCCTGAGATCATGACCTGAACTGAAGGCAGATGTTTAACTTACTGAGCCATCCAGGCATCCCTATAAAACATTTATTTAAGATATATTTAAGAATTTAAGAAAAGGGGCGCCTGGGTGGCTCAGTGGGTTAAAGCCTCTGCCTCCGGCTCAGGTCATGATCTCAGGGTCCTGGGATCAGGCCCCGCATCGGGCTGTCTGGTCAGCAGGGAGCCTGCTTCCCTCTCTCTCTGCCTGCTTCTCTGCCTGCTTGTGATCTCTCTCTCTCTGTCAAATGAATAAATAAAATCTTTAAAAAAAAAAAGAATTTAAGAAAATATTTGCAAGTCACATATCTGCAAAGGGTTTAGTATCCAGAATATACAAAGAACTCTTAAAATTCAACCACAAGAAAAACTCAACAAGAAAACAACTCAATGTAAAATGAGAGAAGATTGGGGGCGAGTTTGCATTTTCCTTGATCATAATAATGCTCTGTTCAAATGGTTTATCTCGCCAATTAGAATGCATTTCCAAGGGAGAAATAATGAATGGCTGCTGTGAACTTCCTCTGAACCTGTGCTTTCTCCAAAAAGAACTACCGCATTTGTGTTAGTGGCTTGTATTAGGCATCTGTTACTGCACTTTGTTTTTTGTTTTGGTTTTTGTGTGTGTGTGTGTGTGTGTTACTGCACTTTGAATAGATGCCATTCCCAATATTAATATGTATGACAAAGCACTTTATAAAGGTAAATTCAATTGAACATACAAGGTATTATTTATCCCCGAAATTCAATGAGTTAAAAATAAAAAAAGTCTATGGAATAATTAGATATGTCAATAGATTAAAGGCAAAAAATATGGTCATCTCAATAAATGCAGAAAAGAAAAGAGGAAAAAATGTCAACAATAATCTTGACTATTAATACTCAATAAACTAAAACCCCCAAATGCTAGTAATATAAAATTACCATTTATCATGTTAATAAAAACCTACAGAATTTCAGGTTTTGGTTTTTTTTTGTTTTTTTTTTTTTTTAATGAGAAAAAGACTTGAAGGCGGCTGGATTGCTTAGTCGTTAAGCGGCTGCCTTCGGCTCAGGTCATGATCCGAGAGCCCTGGGATCGAGGCCCACGTCTGGCTCCCAGCCTGGCAGGAAGCCTGCTTCTCCCTCTCCCACTTCCCCTGCTTGTGTTCCCTCTCTCTGTGTCTCTCTCTTTCAAAAAAATAGATAAAGTCTTTAAAAAAATAAATAAAAATAAAAATGAGAAAAGACTTGAATAGATATTTCTCAAAAAAAGATACACAAATTAAAAATAAGCACATGAAAAGATATTCAAAATCATTAGTCAGGAAAATGCATATTAAAACCACAATGAGATATCACTCAACACCCACTGGGTTGGCTATAATTTAAAAATGGACAATAATAAGTATTGACAAAGATGTGGATAAATTGGAATGCTCTTACTTTGCTGATGGGAAAGTAAAATGGTACAGCCACTTTGGAAAACAGTTTGGCTATTCCTCAAAATTTAATCAGAGAGATACTATATGACTTGCCAATTCTACTCTTAGGTATATATACCCCCAAAATTGAAAATATATATCCACACAAAAATTTGTATATGAATGTTCATAGAACTCTTTATAACAGTTCAAAAGAGGAAATACCAAAATGTCCATCAGTTGATAAAAGGATTTTAAAAAATTGTATATCTATACAGTGAAATAATATTCAGCCTTAAAAAAGAATAAAGTATTGATATATGCTACAATATGGATGAACTTCAAAAACATTATGCTAAGTGAAGGAAACCATATTCAAAAGGCCTTATATTTTATGGTTCCATTTATATGAAATGTTCAGTGCAGACAAATCAGGAGAAACAGAAATAGGTTGTTTTTCAGGAGATAAGGAGAGGGGGCAATGGAGAGTGATGGCTAATATATACAGAATATTTGGTTGGGCGATGAAAATATTGTGATATTAATGATAGTTGCAAAACTTTGTAACTACACTAAAAACCACTCAATTGTGCAACACTTTATTTTATGGTGTATGAATTATATCTCAAAAAAAGACAGGACTGGAAGAGATTATGCTGTGTGAAATAAGTCAAGCAGAGCGAGTTAATTATCAAATGGTTTCACTTATTTGTGGAGCATAAGGAATAACACAGAGGACACAGGGAGATGGAGAGGAGAAGGGAGTTGGGGGAAATTGGAGGGGGAGACAAACCATGAAAGACTCTGGACTCAAAAACAATCAGGGTTTTGGAGGGGCGGGGGTGGGAGGTTGGGTGAGCCTGGTGGTGGGTATTATGGAGGGCACGTATTGCATGGAGCACTGGGTGTGGTAAAGAAATTTTTAAAATAAATAAAAATTTTTTAAAAAAGAAAGGAAGGAAATAAAAGGAAAAGAAAGAAGAGGGGGAGGGAGGGAAGAAGGAAAGAAAGGAGTATGGTAGAGAAATTGGTTAGAATAAGGGTAAAGAAAAGTGAGCATTTTCTGTCTGCAATTTCTCAGTTAAAATTATAATTCCATATATGCATATATTTTCCATTCACCTTAAACATATTAGGAGAAGTTACTGCTTATTTGTTTCCACAACCAGAAAAAGAAACATTAATTTTGCATTCTGATATCTAGACTTCTCCCTAAGGCTATGGTATTATCATAATAGATAAGATTTGCATGTGATCATGTGTCTAATAGTATTTCAAAAACCAAAAAAAGAACTGCATATTGTTTTATCAGTTATGTTAGAAACACCCAATTTTTTTCAAGAATGGTAATATTATGGGACGCCTGGATGGCTGTTGATTAAGTATCTGGGTTCAGCTCAAGTCATGATGCCAAGGTCCTGGGATCAAGTCCCACAGTGGGCTTCCTGCTCAGCAGGGAATCTGCTTCTCCCTCTGCCCCTCCCCCGCACTGGTGCTCTCTCTTCCTGTCTTTCAAAAAAATAAATGATTCACCTCCCCTTCCAATTTCCCCCAACTCCCTTCTCCTCTCTAACTCCCCATGTCGGGGGAAATTGGAAGTGGAGGTGAATCATGAGAGACTATGGACTCTGAAAAACAATCTGAGGGGTTTGAAGTGGTGGGGGGGTGGGGGG
>NC_081575.1:45258970-45302126 GCF_022355385.1 Mustela nigripes
TTTGGGGGGGGGTGGGAGGTTGGGGTACCAGGTGGTGGGTATTATAGAGGGCACGGATTGCATGGAGCACTGGGTGTGGTGAAAAAATAATGAATCTGTTATGCTGAAAATAAATAAATTTAATTTAAAAAATAAAACAACAAGACAAAAAAAAAAAAAAAGAAATCTTAAAAAAAAAAAAATGAGCGATGCCTGGATGGGTCAGTCAGTTAATCATCTGCCTTTTGCTCAGGTCATGATCCCAGGGTTCTGAGATCGAGTCTCATCAGGCTACTTGCTCAGCGGGGAGCCTGCTTCTCCCTCAGCTGCAGCTTTCCCTGTTTGTGCTCTCTCTCTTTCTCTCTGACAGATAAATAAGTAATATATTTTAAAAAAAGAATGGTGATATTACAATGTTCACGCTTTATGTTTGCTCACTCTGACACTTTGCTCATTAGTGGCATCTAGTTTCAAACAGTGAAAGTTAGTGTCTTTTGCATATTTTAATAAAGCGAGGCTAAATATTAAAAACAGTGCAAGATGGGGAAATTCAGTGTTTCTATGTGGATTGTGATATAATTTGCCTGATGTTTCATATTCCTGGAAGTTCATGTAATAAATGCCATTTACTCTGGGATGTCTGGGTGGCTTAGTTGCTTAAGCTTCTGACTCCTGACTCCTCAGGTCATGATCTCAGGGTCCTGAATGGAGCCCCAAGGTGGGCTCCCTGCTCAGCAGGGAGTCTGCTTAAGATTCTCTTCCTCTCCCTTTGCCCCTTCCCATGCTCTCATGAGGTCTCTTTCTCCCAAATAAATAAACCTTTAAAAATATATAAATAAATAAATGGCATTTACTCTGAAAAAAAAAATGGAAAATCAGTTAGGAGGACCTTATAGTAGTCTGGCTAAGAAAAGGTGTTATTTTGGACTAGTATGATAGCAATGGTATTGGAGAGAAGCAGACAGATTTAAATATATTTAGAAGATAGAATAGGACTTGGAGTAGACTGGAAATGAAATGACAGATAAAAGTCAACACTTCTGGTTTTTAAAAGTGAATGAAGCTGCCTGCCATTCACTGAAATTAAGAAGGATAAAGAAGGACTATGCTGGATGATGGGAAAGAACAGAAATGATGAGTTTAGCTTTGGACATCTTGAGTTTGAAATTTTAAGGTGAAAAAGTTTGCTTATTATCAGGTCTAAAACTCAGAGGAGTCTGCACAATAGATAAACAGGAGTTACGTGCATATAAATGAAGCTTTTGGCTTTATAATATACTTATCCTTTCATCCAGCAATCCTATGTTGAGGAGTTCATCCTAAAACGATAGTTCAGGGGTGCCTGGGTGGCTCAGTTAAGTCACTGACTTCTTTTTATTTTATTTTTTTATTCTATTTTTTTATTAAATTCAAATAGCCAAGGTATAGTACATCATTAGTTTTTGATGTAATGTTCAATGATTCATTAGTTGAATGTAACACTAAGTGTTCATTATATCACGTGCCTTCTTTAATTCCCATCATCCAGTTATCCCATTGCCCCCAACCACCTCCCTTCCAGGAACCCTCAGTTTATATCCTATAGTTAAGAGTCTCTCATAGTTTGTCTCCCTCTCTGATGACTTCCCATTCAGTTTTCCCTCCCTTCCCCTATGATCTTCTGTGCTCTTATATTTCACATATGAGTGAAACCATGTGATCATTGTGTTTCTCTGATTGGCTTATTTTATTTAACATAATACCCTCCAATTCCATCCGTGTCGATGTAAATGGTACATATTCATCCTTTCTGATGGCTGAGTAATAGTCCATTGTATATATGAATCACATCTTCTTTATCCAATCATCCATTGAAGGACATCTCTTAAGCTACCAACCCTTGACCTCAGCTCAGCTCTTGGTCTCAATGTAATAAGTTCAAGGCCCGCATGGGGCTCCACAATGTGGAGCCCCCTTAAAAAAAAAAAAAAAAAAAGCTCAGAATATGCACAAGGATAAAGTTACAATAATGTTCATCCCTATAAATCCCTGGTTTCAGTATTTAGGCATAGACATTTAAAGAAGAAGTAATTACCACCCAGGAAGAGCAGCAAAGGAAATGCAAAAGAAAAAAGAGTTCTAGGCAGTTGCATAAATAAGCAGAAACACAAGTACACCACTACTATCAGCAATACTACCAATAAGAAAAATTGTCAGGTTCTACTCTTAAAAACCTAGGATTTACATGTGTGATTTTGGCAGGGTTAGGAGACAAACATTTCTTTAAATATATTGATGAGATACGGTGTTGCAGAGTGTAGAAAATTGTCATTCTCATACACCCTTGGTAGAATAATAAATTGCTTCAAACAGCTGAAGGCAAATTTAAAATGTGCATGCTCCTTCAAAATGTGAGGAAAATGGATGGCATAAATATTGACAAATTAAAATTTTAAGTAATACATATTAGACATGAGATTATTTCTGTAGCAAGAGTTCAACTGTTGCTAAAATAAAAAATATATAGTTAAAAATAAAGACTTCAAACTGTATTCACATATTAATTCTTAACCTTGGTGAGATCTTTCAGAGGAAAAAAATTAAGATATAATGATATATACCTAAAGTTCAATATAGTTTATAGATTCATTTCAATTAAACTTAAGCTAAATCAGATGAAATTCCAATATTTTGTTTAAAAGTCCACACATAGTAATAACCAATATT
Organism: Mustela nigripes; assembly: GCF_022355385.1. Lineage (NCBI taxonomy): Eukaryota > Metazoa > Chordata > Mammalia > Carnivora > Mustelidae > Mustela > Mustela nigripes. The sequence goes on from NC_081575.1 coordinate 45,261,656, forward strand.
TATAAAATTATTACCTAGACAGTATCTCTCCTCCTTGTGTATATGGATAGACTGATGAATGCTATACAGTAAGTGTTAATGATGGTTATTTTTGAATGATAGATTAAATTATCACTTCCAATTTTTTATTTATTTAATGGTTATAATATTTAAATAAGTATATATATGTGTGTCTAAACAAATAAACAGATTATTCAAAAAATCTGAAAATTTATGTAATCATTAAAATTATTGATTTGAAACCACATTGATTATGAATTTAAAAATATATGTGCATGTTCTTTGAGACACCAATTTCACTCATAAAAATTTATCACACAAAAGTAATGGACACACTTAAGTAAAGATAAGTTTAAAAAATATCCCCTTCAGCACAATTTGTAACAGTGAAAAATTTTTTGAAGGACCTAAAACACGTATATTGCTGATTGGTTCAATTAAAAATTGTACATTCAAACAATGGAATCCTCTAAATGGATTAAAGGAAATTAGGTGGAACTATATGTACTGTCATGGAAAGATGTCTAATATATATTGTTAAGAAAAAAAAAGCAATTTGCTGCACAATATACCCTGTAGGATCCCATTTTTTATGCATACACACACACACACACACACACAGAATGAGAGAGAGAGAGAGAGAGAGAGAATGAGAGATTGGTATTTTGCAAAGAAAGTAACAGGAAGAATAGACACCAAGACCTATCTTGATAAGGGAGGGGAGAGATACAGGAAAATTCCACTTTCTAATTTATGTAATTTTGTGTCATTTGAATTTTTACAGCAAGCATATATAGTTTGTAAGCAGAAAAAAAGCTTCGTTAAAAATTTTAACTAAGTGGGCACCTGGGTGGCTCAGTGGGTTAAGCCGCTGCCTTCGGCTCAGGTCATGATCCCAGGGTCCTGGGATGGAGCCCCGCATAAGGCTCTCTGCTCAGCAGGGAGCCTACTTCCTCCTCTTTCTCTCTGCCTGTCTCTCCGCCTACTTATGATTTCTGTCTGTCAAATAAATAAATAAAATCTTTAAAAAAATTTTTAACTAAGGAGGAAATCTTATTGAATAGTGAGTGATTCATAAAAGAATGTAAAAATGTATTTATTAAACTGAAATACATTCACAATTCATTGCTAAGTAAAAAGAGCAACCTGCAAACATTGTAAGCATGTGATAGAATTAGAAAGATATATGTAGAATAATATTTTTTAGTATGGTCTCATTTATGTGGTACAATATATGTGTGTATCCCTAAAAACAAAACAAAACAAAACAAAAACTCTTCTGAAGGAATGTTCTTCAAGCTATAAATAAAGAATATTTCCACAGACAGGTGAAAGAGATGCAAAGACTATATTATACATTCCTATTTCGTTTGACTTATACAAGGTTTTGTTGTTTTGTTTTACCTTTGAAATCAGAAAAATAGGGGTTAAAATTTGAAACATGAAAAGAATTTGTTTTACAAATTTTTACAAAATGAGGTACAAGTATATTTACTAACATTGGAAGACATTCACTACACATGGCTAAATATAAAATGTAAATGTAAAATTGCATGTACATATATATTTGTACATAGAATATTTTAAAGTAGGGAGTGCTAATTAATAATCCTGCCAAATAGTAAAGCTGCTTTTGAACAGCAAAAATGAATTCTTAATACTTTGTAAAAAAAATTTTTTTTAACTATGAACAAACCTGCTGAAACAGAACTGAACATTTAAGTTATAGGTTTCTAGGTAACTTATATTTTCTTTATCTTTTCTGAATCCTACAGGTTTTTCTCAATGAACAAGTATAATTTCTATAATTAGAAAAAAGCTGCATACGTAATCCTATTTTATCTTTAGTAAATCCTTCGTGTTTTTCTCAATAAGCAAGTATACCTTTTACAATAAAAAAGCTGCAAACAAGATCCTATTTTTTCTTTAAACCCTGAATGTGTGTTTGTTCCTACGTGCGCGCGCGAGCGCGGACACACACACACATTCTTTTTAGTTGGGAATGTTAGATTCCTTAAGACTGAGATGGCTCCCGGGCTTCTCTGAATGGTAGTTGCTCCCACTCTGCTTTGTGTATGTTGTGGGAGGAGTAAGCTGGTGAGAAGAGAGGAGGAAAACGAAGGGGGAGGAGAGTGGGGGAAAGAGGAAGGGAGGGGGAGGAGGAGGATGGGAAATAGGAGAAACAGACACCATAGACTAGAGGAAATAGGAAAAACTGACACCATAGACTAGAGGAAATAGGAGAAACTGACACCATAGACTAGACGCAAATGAGCTGAGAAAATCTCAGTGGAGGCTTCCAGTCCCTGATGTATTTCTTTTTTTTTTTTTTTTTTCATTATAACAGTATTCATTTTTTTTGCACCCCACCCCTCTCTCCAATCTGTTCGCGCCCCCACTCACACCCCCCCCCCTGGCCCCCAAAAACCCCCCCCCCCCCGCCACTTCTGATGTATTTCTTATGCTATACAAACTTCTGGAAAGCTGGGTCTGGAGGTTAAAGTACCAGTCCCTCTTCCCTTTATTCCTTTCTTCCTACCTTCCTTCCCAACATTCCCATTCTCTGATGTTCAAGCTGCAGTTCTGACTGTAGACTCCAAGCGGCACTCATTTGTATTTTCTAAATATTTCCAAGTTCACATGCATCATTAGTACAGGGTGACTTCCTGTTTCCTTTAGGAGATATGCATGAACTAGACGTCATTGTTGTCTTTAAACCCCAGCATATTAAGATACTATAGATCCACAAAGCACAATCTTGGTCTGATGAACAAGACATTGGAATGAGAGTCAGATGATATAATCAGGTCCTTGAGTCCCTGGGAATGTCGCTACTATCTTATTGTTAAAATTATTTTATGTTGAAATTTATTCCTATAATTCACTTTACTTTTTTCTCTGTATGAAGCATCTTTTTTATTATTAAAAGGTATAACTCAGTGCTTGAAACGATAAAATGACTTACACTAATTACAGAAAATCAATGGAGTCTATAAAGCTGTGGACTAAAGAAGGATTCCCAAGACACTGGCAATGGCCTGCTTCTCAAGAATTAATTACTAGCCATGTTAATGACTGGGTAACCATGACAACCATCAGGACTCTGACACCAAACCCACACTCTTCACCACTAGATTATGCTGCATCTTAATGTACATGTCTAGGAAGGCCCCACCAGCAGGCTCTGGCAGACAGAATCGCATAAGCAGCCCGAAAGAGGGAGGAAAAAAGGAAAAGGAAATTGCCTTCTTCAAGAGAAGAAGAACACCAAGAGCCCTCAAAAGTCCCAAGGATACAAGGAGTATAAAAGTACGACACACTCCCACCCCAACCCAGCCCACCCGGCCTCCAGAAACACAGACCCACAGTAATTAGGAAACCAAAGTAGTACGGAAAGAAATGATATTGACTTGGGATGTCACAAAAGTTCTCCTTTTCCACGCCATGTGATACACATTTGGCTTCTGCTGTCTGAGCCTCTGGTTTTCTCCTGTTTCCCATTTCCCTTCTCCATTTCCATGATCTGGCTTCCTATAGCCAGCTGATTCACCCTCGGGGTCTGTAAGCTGATGATACCCACGTCTTTTATCTTGCACCCAAAGTCCAGATCCATGTGATCAACTGGCCAGTGAAGAGCTCCATTTGGACAACTCACAGACTCCTAAAATTCAACTTTTCTCAGCCTGAGCTCCTCCTCCTTCTCCCACTGTTCCTCTTCTTCCCCTTCCTCCTGCTCTCCTCTTCCAAGGGGTCTCACTCAACAACCCACCCCATTGCCCAAGCCAGACTCCTTCCTCCACTTCATGCCCACATCCCGTCCATTTACCTCTGCACTGTCTCTCATCAGTCCACACTTCCCGGTTGTCACTTCTGCCAACCTTGCCCAATCATCTCTCTCCTGGATGATGACAACAGCCTCCTAAACTGGTCTACCCACACTAGAGGGTGGGGGTGAGAGTGGCTCTAACACACTCTGCAGCCAATGTGATCTGCCTCAAATCTGAGTTCCTTCACATCTGACTTAAAATACCTCAATGCCTGGCTTCCCACTGCACTGGGGATAAGGTCCAGACAACCTTAGGGGCAGGCAAGGCCTTCCATAGCCCCATCCCTGCCTACTTCTCCTTCACTGTTTTGGCCATACTGAACTTATTCATGTTCTCTGAAAGTGTCATTCTCTCTCTCGCCTCCTAGCTTTGGTACATGTTGTCCCTTCTGCCTGGAACACACTCTTTATTCCCCTCCATCTGGCTGGTCCCCAGGGCTGGTCCCTCAACCTTGACTAGCAATGTTAGATGTGTACATATTCTGCTCTCATACCTGAACAGGCAAGTCCTTTAATTGTGTTCTGTAGGGTGCTCGTCACATCCATTATGGCTGGCTTTTACTTGTTTAGCTTTCAGAAGGAAATCTTATTTCCAAACTCTAGGATATGTGTATATATGTGTGTGTGTGTGTATATTTCTCTCCTTAAAGAAAACTTGACTAAAGGATGATTTAATAATTTATTACCAGAGACTTAGTTTAGCCCTTTGTCTCTAGTCATGCATTCTGTTAATCATCCAGTGTATTTTCTCATTAGTGGTCTTTATTGATGCGCAAGAATATTTGTGATTTTATATTTCTTGTAAGAAGAGCTCTCTAGTCAGACTGCCTAGGTACAAACCTTGGTTTTATTGACATGTGTATGACTTTGAGGAAGTCACTTATTCTCTCTTTTTAAAAAGATTTTATTTATTTATTTGTTTTTATTTATTTATTTATTGAGAGAGAGAAAGAGTGAGCACATAAGAGGGCAAGGGGGTGGAGGGCAGAAGGGGAGAGAGAGAGAGAGAGGGAAAGGATCTTGAGTTAGAAGCCCTAAGGGGCTGGATCCCAGGATCCTGAGATCAAGATCCAAGCCACAAGGGCCAGTGGCATAACCAACTGAGCCACCCAGGTGCCCTTGTCACCTAACCTCTTTATACACTTTACCTATGTGAAAAACATCCTTTCTCATACAGCATTTGTGAGAACTATGATACAGTGTGTAGAATGTTTAGAGCAGTGCCTGGCACATAGTAAGTACTCAGTGAATTTTAACCAAAGTTGTCATCCTGAATGCTGTTTCCCTTTGCATATGCTTTTTTCTCCAAAGAACAGAGAAGCTGTTCTCTCTGCATTTTAGTCTGTAACCACTGGGTCTCTTCCAATTATATTTTTTTCAAACATATCTTACTGTCTCAGCTTTCTGCTCATTTGTAAGTTGAGAGTTAAATATATTCAAAGATTATTCCAGCTTCAAAGACCACCAGAAGAATTAAAAAGAATTGGTCAGTACTTAATCGAGAAAACACTAATTTGGCAATTGTTCCCTATGATTTTGAACATTATGAATCTAATGTCTGGCTAGAGTGAGAGCAATAGAAATTCAGCCTTCAAATAAAATTAAGTGTGTGACATAATTTTGGCTTATTTTGTTGAAGTATAATATTAATAATCTCTATAAGGTCCAAATAGTAAGGTCTAAGTACACAAGGAAAAAGTCCCCCACCCACTATCTCCTAATTAGCTGACATTTTAAGGTAGAGTTGTTTTGAATGACCACCGAACTGCAAAATAGATTTTCTTTGTTTCTTACATTCTCTGCTAATGGAGTTAGAATAAATCACATCATCAAGAAGCTTCTCTGGGCACCCAAACTACAGGAAGAGTGAATGAAGGTGGGCTACAGGAAAATGTATTGGAAGAAAGGACATTTAAACTACTCCCCTTACCTTGTGATTCAGTGTATCAAGGTGCCAAGATTCTCTGGAAACCAAGAGCCCTCACTTCAGAATGCCCCTTAGTCCACCAACCGTACTGATTCTTTCAGGTTTGTGAATGGCCCAGGGTCATATTTATCAAGAATAATCTCTTGATATTAAAAGAAGGAAAGAAAAAGAGTAGAAGGAAAAGAGAGAGAGCAAGAACAAGAATAGTTATTAAGTTCATGGTGTATACTTCATCCTAAAACTTGGACCTATGCCTGTCAATATCTAGCAAAATATCCTGATTAACTTTAAAAATTATGAAAGGGAATTTTTAAAATTTAACAGCATTTTTTTTACTTTATTTCACAAACTCTTTCCCAAAAACATTAGAAAAATGATCCTGTATTTTGCTTTTTTTCTTTTTAATTTTTTATTCAAATTCTAGTTAATTAACATACAGTGTACTATTGGTTTCAGGAGTAGAATTTAGTGATTCATAAGTTACAAATAACACCCAGTGCTTATCACAAGTCTTCTCCTTTTTACCTATCACCCATATAGCCCATCACCCCACCAAACTCCCCTCCGTCAATCCTCAGTTTGTTCTCTATAGTTGAGTCTCTTATGGTTTGCTTCCCTCTCTTTTTTACCCCTTCACCTATATTCATCTGTTTTGTTTCTTAAATTCCACATATAATTGAAATCAAATGGTATGTCTTTATCTGACTTAATTTGCTTAGCATAACACACTCTAGCTCCATCCATGTTGTTGCAAATGGCAAGATTTCATTCTTTTTGTTGGTTGAGAAATATTTCTCTGTGTGTGTGTGTGTGTGTGCACGCGCGCACGCGTGCGTGCATATGTGTGTGTGTGGTGTGTGTATGATACAAATTCTTTAATCTGAATGGGAATATTTTATTTTATTTTGTTTAAATATTTCATGTATTTATTTGAGAGAAAGAGCAGAAGCAGTGTGAGTGGCAGAGGCAGAGCAAGAAGCAGACTCCATGCTGAGCAGGGAGCCCAAAGTGGGGCTCAATCAGCAGTGGTTATGGAAGCAAAAGACACTTCAATAAAAGGAAGGAGAGAATTAGGTAACCAATAGGGTTGCCAAATAAAAAACAGGATACCAAACATTAATTGAGTAACAAAGTGGAAAGATTGTGTGATCCAATCCCCATTTTGATAGGTAAATGCTTTTTCTCTTGGGCAACTCCAGTGATTGCGTAACTGGAAAAATTACCATTTTGAATAATGAGGAAAGAGCAGTGGTGGAAGGAATAACCTTTAGTATTCACGCATGATTTGTTTTATGAGGTTAGAAGTTTATGTCTGTTTTCTTTTAGAACAGGGACAATGGTAAGACCTTTTTCTGACACCACTGAGTTTATTTAAGTAAAAAATGTATCCTTTCTTCTTTTTCTGCAGAACTGAAGTAATGACGGGATGCTAAGAAAGTAGAATGTATGAACATGATTCAAAGCAGATGAAATAATTTTTTGGAGTGATTTAGATTACACAAAAGAAGGATTTCTTTATAGAAGGAGATATCTGATATAAAAATGTTAAGTCACTTGTCCTTCCAACTTTGTGACTGAAGAATGATGGAAATGTTAGTGAGTAGTATACTCTGTATTCTGGAACCAAATAATTTTTTTAGAGATTGAAGATATATTTTGAGCCACAGATTATTTTTATAATATTAAATAATGTTTTAAAATAATTTATTTTGCACTGATAGGGAAAATGAAAAATACTCTTTAAGTATAATTATAAATTTTTAAATAAAAATTATGAGTGTTTGTAAAAGAAATAGTTTAATACATATTAATCGCTGCATCTCATTGCAGGGGAGGAAGTATTTATCCACAACTTCTGACTGATCTTTTGTTTTGGGGTTTTTTTTGGTAGATTTTTTGTTATTCCTATCAAAGATAAAAATGTGGGTTCACATAAACTGTAATGAGTTTCTAATAGTCAGTCCATGTATGTTGAATATTTTGTCCTCTTGGGATTTTATACTTAATTGATTCACCGAAACCAAAAAGCTCAAATGATTTCCATGTACTTTTTTATTATTGTCTCAAGTTTCATTCAGAGAAGACTAAAATGAGTGCTTCTTTTATACAGTTTGGAAATCAATTAAATTTCAAAACCATTTGAAAAAATAAAATCCCACAGGACAGATATTTAGAAACCCTAATTTGCAGAGAAAAGAGAGCGAGAGACCAGAGATGGCACTGCTCTTCATTAAAACACATGCATCTTGCTCTATTTAAAAGTAACTAACTGCTCTCCTAGATGAACCATAGTGCCCTTGTCTACTAACTGGCAACAGGACATTCTGAATGGAAGTTCCCCATTTCTTTCCTTAGAAGCTTTCTGCCTCTCTTCTTTACCAGAATAGTTAATACCAAGAGTTTTTTGAAGTAAAATAAGACTTTGGAATCTTCCCAGATGCAGCAGCTACCTGTTTTGTGTACTAAACTCCTTAGCAGCAAACCAAAACCAGATGCTCTCGGACTGTGGTGTCCAAGGGAGCAGAATACAAACCAATCATCTAGACAGAAATTGTTTTTTTCTCCAGCAACTATTCCCCTGCTACAGTCCAGAATCCAGAGAGGTCCCCTAGGTAAAGTTCTGAATAGCCTTAGGAAGGAAGAAATACGCAGTATGTTAGCATTGGATTAGGGGAGTGAAGGCTGATAATGAAAATGATTATTAACTTACAAGTACTTCTTAAACCCTGGAAAGAGAAAACAATTTCTTATATTTTTGGAGGATGGACCATCATTTGCTTGTGAAATGGAAAAGGTTATTGCAGTCAAGATAATAAACTCAACTAGTAAAGAATAGTCCATTCAGTTTCCCTACTAAAATATAACTTATTCATAGCTCAGCCCTTGCCTTTTAAGGAATAGAAATATTCCTGTTTTGCTGGAACTATACTGACAGTGAAAATGTGACTTGTGATGCTGAAGTCAACAGACTGACTTTCTTCTTTAGCAAACATGAGAACTTAAAATACAAACAAGTATTGGCCTTCAAAAGAGTTACCTTTGAAAGAAGTCATTTGTTTCTGTTATCATTTTTTTAAAGCTTTTATTTATTTGACAGACAGAGATCACAAGTGGGCAGAGAAGCAGGCAGAGAGAGAGGAGGAATCAGGCTCCCTGCTGAGCAGAGAGCCCGATGTGGGGCTCGATCCCAAGACCCTGAGATCATGACACAAGCCGAAGGTAGAGGCTTAGTCCACTGAGCCACCCAAGCACCCCTGTCATTCGTTAAAATACATTAAAAATTGCTGTCAGAACTTGTTCCAAAGTTATACAGGCAAAATAAAACAAATCAACACAAAAATGAAAACCAGTGTTATGCCTGTTTAGGTATTTCTCAGATTATAGCTATAAATTATTTTATACCTTACATAAATGGCTTTCAAATTTTCTGAGCTGCTAGGGTCACCTGGGTGGCTCAGTCAGCTGAGCATCCAACTCTTGATTTTGGCTCAGGTCATGATCTCAGGATCCTGGGATCGAACCCCATGTCAGGCTCCATGCTCCAGTGCAGAGTCTGATTGTCCCTATCCCTCTGCTCTTCCCCCTGCTTGTGCTCTCTCTCTCTCAAATAAAAAAAAAATTAAATCTCAAATTTTCTGAACTGCTGAATCTCTTACTTAAAGGGAGTATTATAATAATCTTCATAATAAACAGATAAAAGGGAAAGTACTCTTGAGAAAGCTGTGCTGGGAAATGCCCAAACTCCTGTTGACTTGCTATACTATCAATCTCTTCCAAGGTTTATAAGAAACTTGCTTGGAACTTAGAGCTCTGTGGAACACAGTTTGAAAGCCACTGTTTTATATGGCTGGCTGTATTGTATTTAAAACGTTAGTGAGGGAGAGAGAGCTCTACAAAGAAGCAGTGTTCACAAACTTGAGTGTGCAAGCCATTTACATGCTCAATTGGGCAGTTACTTTTTCTTTCAAGAAAGTAATTTAATGAGCAATAAATAAAAACCTTTCTACTCATTCAACTTAGTTTCTATTTTGAGCCTATGGCTTTTCTAGAGTGACAAAAATTTAATCCTAGAGTTTGGGTTCTTTCCTTCTATCAGGGTTGTGTTTAAATTTCAGTTCTAAAGGAGAAAGGAGCAAAAATATTGGTTGGAAGTGGGTGGAAATCTGGTCCTTGAGTCATAGGTCACACAGATTTGGGTCATTGGTCCTTTGGAGATTGCTACTGAAAGTCCTTTTATTTCTGTTTGATTGCCCCTTCAACTCTAAAACTTCTGTCCGATGCTTCTTTCCCATGCCAAAGTACAGGAACTCTGTAGGGTTGTCTAGGGCCCCATCCACCTTGACACAACCTGCATTCATTTCCTTTCTGGAATCTCAGCACTTACTACTTCCTTTTCTTCTCTCCTCTCCACTGGGCTGGGGGAGGGTTTTTCTCTAATCTTGGACAATCCTTCTCCTTATTATTCTTGTTGTTTGCCTCAGAGGCTCCCAGAATAATGGGCTCAGGTTTTTATGGAAACACAAAAACCAGGAAACCCTGCTACAAACGTTGACTAAAGTACGGATATCTACATGAATGGCAGGAAAGCCCGAGACTGAAATACCCAGAAAAGCTATAAGAATACAGGTCAATATTTCAAAAATATTATTTTACACACAGCAAAGGTAGAAGAATGGATGGGAAATTATGCATGTGTTAACATCAGTGAGAAGGCATCTAATTCAGTAGCATACCACTTGGATCAAGTTATGCAAATCATTACAATGTCATCATAATAGGGAGGGGTTTTCATTTGTGAAATCCCAAGTGCTTTGTTCTTCCATAGACCACAGTACAGAGAAATTATTAGAATAAAGGAAAGTGGTTATAGAATGGGACAGACCCCAGCTGAATATTGAATGTGTAAATGAAGCCCCCAAGCACCCTGTGATCAGGATTTTCTCCCGTGGCAGTAACTGCAGCGGTGGTAGAGTTTGGGAGCCCCTTGAAACTGCAACAGAGAAAGTTGATCTGGGGAGTGACAGACATGTGAATTAAAATGGCAATGAGCTCAGGGAATTAAAGGTACTATTGAAAGGGCCACAGTGCATGAGTCCAGACTGAGTCAAGGTTAAAGCAAGATAGGAAGTACCTGTCAATCTAAGAGAATAGGCAGGCATGATAGCTTAATGGCAGAATATAACTGGGGAGAACGTGTTGAGATTCAAGTGGGAGATGGGTTGAAGTATTCTTCCCTAATGAATAGCTGTGGCTTCTAGGGCCTTCAGATAATATAAATTGAGAGAGACTATTGGCACGTAAATTCTTTTTGCTGTCAGTATAGCATGCTTCCATACTACAGAAGTGAGGTTTGCTTTCAATCCAAGTTGCCTCAGAGGAAGTATCATAAATATTGTTAGGCCTATTTCATCAGTTCCATTGCCAGGAATTCTGTTTTCACTACACCCTTGCAAATCATCAAGTGGACTGAGGATGGGAAGAATGGATGCACGATTATAAGGAGACACCAAATAAATAAATAATTGCTACAACTTTGACCCTTTTCGTGGCTGTGTGGGGATGAGAGTCTGATCCTTTTGCCTAGTGAATGTCTATCTTATACTTTTATATTCTATATAAGCCATGACCATCTAAAAGACTCTCTGGTCTTTCTGCCAAATATAAGATACTAAGCAACTTCCTTAAAAAAATTATTTATTTATTTAAAAAATATATTTTATTTATTTATTTGACAGAGAGCACAAGTAGGCTGAGCAGCAGGCAGAGGGAGAAGGAGAAGGAGGCTCACCACTGAGCAGGGAGCCCAATGTGGGGCTCCATCCCAGGACCCTGGGATCATGACCTGAGCCGAAGGCAGAGGCTTAACCCACTGAACCACCCAGGCGCCCTAAGATATCTTCTATTTAGTCACTATAACAGCTGATACTTGTACAGCACTTACTGTGTGACAGGCCCTGTTTCAAGTGTTTTCCATATATTAATGCACGTAACCCTCACAACAAACCCCTTAGATACATATGCCCCAATCATCACTATTTCAGTGAAGAACAAGTTGATGAACACTGTTAGTTAGCTGCCTTACCCAAAATTACACCAGCTAGTAAATGGTAGTTCTGGAATTTGAAAGGTAAGCAAGTAGACAAGTAGGCAGGCAGACAGGCAGAAAGTATGGCTCACGAATCCATAAGCTGAACACTTCACCTTTGCTACTTCTGTGCCGGAGTAACAGGAGAGCTATAACTGACTCCAAAGCCTGAGGCATGTTTGTTTAACAGAAATATTCTAACTCCTTTAACTGGGAAGTAAAGGAACAAAGGAATGCCTTGTGTAGATGATTGACCATTCAGATTATCCTGCTTTAAATGCCAGCTAATGGGGGAAGCAGTAAAGTTAGAAGTTTTCTTCCTCAAAGTTTACTGCCAAAACCAACTTATTAGCAGTTTTCCACGTAATAACATTCCACTTCAAATTACAACTCAACAAGTACTAAGAATGTATTTTTCATCTAAGATGTTAGAAAGTTTGCCAGAATAGTTTTATGTGGTTAAGTTAGTGTGAAAATGGTGTGGCTCAGCCAGATGCTATGAGTAGATGTTAATAGAGCTTACCTTTTTGAAAGCCTGGACTTACTTTGGAAATTGTTTAGAACTCTTATGGAAAGAGATGGGGAAGAAGAGCAAGGGAATGGGAATGTGGGCAAGCTCAGCATGAAGCTGGAAGAGAGAGGCTGGAAAAAAGAAGAGAAAGGGCAGAAAAAGGAGAAGGGAAGAAATACACTTTTTACATTATATGTTTTCACACTGTTGAATTCTTACCACAATGAATACTTTCTTTTTCTTATTTATTTGTCAGAGAGACAGATGGCAGATGGCAGGCAGAAGCAGAGAGAGAAGCAGGCTCCCCACTGAGCAAAGAGCCGGATGCAGGACTCGATCCCAGGACCCTGGGATCACAACCTGAGCCGAAGGCAGCGGCTTAACCTGCTGAGCCACTCAGGCTTCACCACATGAATAATTTTGAATTTGAAACAATAACAAAGGAAAAATTGATAATCAATTTTTTAAAGGGAGAATTTTTAAAAAACATTATAGAGATTGCCAGTATAAATTACATTTCTCTTGGATCTTCCCCTGATTTTTCTCAACTATGATACCAATGTCCAACCAAACATTATGTATTATTACATTCTGAATTCAGCTTGGTACTTGGTAAGGGCAGGAAGAAGTTGTCCCATGGCAACTTTATATTCCTGAGTTTGGTTCCCTGCACCACCCTTACTCCTGAGTCTTATGCATCTAAGTTGAAGATTGATTTACCTTTACTGTAGTGTCTGTTTTATTGTGTAAGCCAGCCTGAGAAAAGGAGTCCAAAATCCATCACTCACCAGGAAGCCATAAGAGAGTGGACCAGAAGAATTGAGCCCATAGAGCATCCCAGAGAAACTCTCAGCTTTACCTGTCCCTGTGACTCCTCTCACAGGACATGGGGTTATGGATATAGCTCTCCAACATTTCTGAAGAGGAAGGTGCCAGATTAACAGTCCCACTAAATGAAACACCTTAAGTTTTTGGGTGTATGTAAAATTACAATGAAACACCCATTTTAAGAATGAAAAAAAAATGGAAGAAGAAACCTCAGTGACAGAGACAAACATAAATCATTGAAAACAAAACTGGGCTGAATCACACTAATTTGTCCAGAAGCCCCTGTAAGAGAATTCTGCCAAAATTTTAAAGAAGAATTAACACTGATTCCAGAAAATAGAAGCTTTCATTTTATGAAGCTAATATTACCCTGGTACAAGACCAATACAGAAACAGTACCCCCCCCCAAAAAAGAAAAGAATAAAGAAAGAAAGAAAGAAAAAGGAAAGAGACAAGAAACTACAAACCAAACCAATATCCCTTATGAATAGAAGGATGAAAACCTTTAACAAAATATTAGCAAATAGAATTCAGCAATATATGAAAAAATTATACAACAACATATAAAAAGAATTATATACCATGATCAGGTGTGGTTTGTTCTAGGGATGCAAGACTGGTTCAAAAACCTGTACAAAGCCTGTAAAAAATGAAAAACTTTTAGGGAGATAATGACAATAAAAATCCTCAAACAGTGTAATCTACCATATGAAGAGTGTAAAGGAGAAAAATGTTATTGTATCATTGACAGAGGTAAGAAAAATCTGGCAAAATCCAATACCCATTCATGAAAAAACTCTCAACAAGAGTAGAGGGGGAAGTTCTTCAGCTTGATACAGAATACCTGCAAAAGATTACAACTAACATTATACCAATGGTGAGAGACTGACTGCTAATCGTCCTAAAATCAGGAGCAAGGCAAGGTTTTACACTGTTTCTGATCTTATTCAACATGTACTGGAGCCATTGTGATAAGACAAGAAAAGGAAATAAAAGCATGCTGATCAGAAAGAAAACTACCTATTTGCAGATGACACAAGTGCCTATGCAGAAAATCTCAAGGAACTTATATTTTGTTATCTTTTAAATAACTCCCACATGAATTTGCAAATGAATATTTTACAGAGAACATCTTAAAAAATAAAATAAAATGAATAAAATAAAACATTATTTGCTGATGTGTAAAGGACTCATCTACTCTATACAAGTGTCATGAGGCTACTTATGAAATGCTAAGAGGCTTGGTTGTGTTGAGTCTGCACCGGGCTACAGCCCCAAAGGAGTTCATGTTAAGCTAAGGGAAAGCTGAGGGAGCCAGAGAAATCATCCCGTGTCCCCAGTTTGTACACCCAAGGGTTACAGAAGACTGTCATACTGATGAAGTTCTAGAACCTAGGTGAGGTTTGGTGGGCTGAGGTCCGGAGCCGATGACCAAGAAAGAATTCTTGAGACATCTTTGGTGCAAAATGGTGGTTTATTAGAGCGGATGAAGGGGGGGTGCAAGGCGCCAGCTCTTGCTTTGTCCTCAGCCAGCCTCCTGCTCCCTCATCAATACACTCTGCCCACCAGGGAATATCCCAAGGAGTGTGTGTCTGGGGGCCATATGGTCTGGGTATGAGTCCCATCCTTGCCACTTAAAATTAGCTGTTCTGTGGACAAACCCTCCAGCCTCCATTTCCTCTTGGGTAAAGCAGGCATAAAAATGGTACCTACCTCATAGGCTTGTGGTGAAGATTAGATGATAGAAGAAGAGCACTTAACACAATCCCTGTCACACAGTAAGGAGTATTTACAGTAAAAGTTACTTAAAACACCTGTACCAAATGAGAAACTTTTAAGTAGATAATGACAAAAATACGCAGAGGCAGAGACAAATAAATCTGCTGTTTCTTTATGTTTTCTGCTCTTATGTCAGATGGCGAGGAGATCCATGGTTTTGTGAGCAAAACCAGAGCCAGCTATTCAGTACCAAAAGGTGATGCTAAGGAACTACATAATCTTCTCCCTTTCAGCGTGTTCTTTGTTCTTTTGAGAGTGGCAGATGACAACTGAGTTTGAGAATCTTTCATCTTAAAGAGGCTGCCTCTCCTGGAGTTAAGTTGTCCAAAGTTGTTTCCAAACATGAAAGGCCATACGTGACGCTAAGGTGATGAGGAGCAGAAGAGAAAGAATCAGCTGCAACATGAAACAGTGATAGGGAATCATATCTGACCAACCGCCCATTGTGATGGATGGGTGGTTCACTCAAAGAAGGTGCTCTCTTTACTTCGCCAGCATCAGGGAGTTCATCATTTTGTGCTAGAAGAGGAGTCTTCTCACAGCCACAAACCCTTCAGGTTGTTTTCCCCTCTTCACTCAGTCTAAATTCACAGTGATGGGTGATCTAGGCCAGAGGTTTAAAGGGCGTGTGACCAGAGGAGTTCAATGTCTGTTGGCCTGGCAACAGGGGGGCTTCATTATTACCTGCCTGTTGTGTTCACCCTGAAACCTCCCTTATGACCCTAGCACTCAGACCTGCTCCTCGGACTCAGAGCTTTCAGTTCAGCCTTGGGTGGAGGAGCTACTGCTAATTCGACAACAACCTTGTTCACTGGCTGACTTATTTAGTGTTCCTCATTGTGTACTGAAGAATGAGTTGTGATTCTTTTCTGCCAGCACATCAGGAGTGCGGCAGCTTTCATCGGAAGTGTCCAACCATTGCCTTACCACATGTGGTTATCTCCTTCTCGGCTTTACCACAGAGCCTTACTCTGGCTTTGTGTGGATTATGCTGAACATTGGTTCCCCTTGCCTCAGGACCTTTGAGAGGAGACTTCATCCAAGGGCCCTCTTTCCTTTTTTTTTTTTAATTTAAATTCAATTAGCCAACATATAATACATCATTAGTTTTTGGTGTAGTGTCCAATGATTCATTAGTTGCGTATGACCCCCAGTGTTCATCACATCATGTGCCCTCCTTAATGCCCATCACCCAGTTACCTCATCCCCTCACCCACCTCCTTTTCCATAACCCTCAATTTGTATCCCGGAGTCATGAGTCCCTCATGGTTTGTCTCCCTCTCTGATTTCTTCCCACTCTCTTTCCCTCCTTTTCCCCTATGATCCTCTGCATTATTTCTTATGTTCCACCTATGAGTGAAACCATATAATTGTCTTTCTCTAATTGACTTATTTCACTTAGCATAATACCCTCCAGTTCCATCAATGTTGATGTGAATGGTAGGTGTCCATCCTTTCTGATAACTGAGTAATATTCCATTGTATATATGTGTATATGTACACCACATCTTTATCCATTCATCTGTCCATGGACATGTCTGGACTCTTTACACAGTTTGGCTATCATGAACAATGTATAACACTGAGTGAGGTAAAGGTGCCTCCTCAAATCATGTTCATATCCTTTGGGTAATTACCTAGTAGTGCAATTGCTGGATTATAGGGTAGCTCTATTTTTAACTTCTTGAGGAAGCTCCATACTGTTTTCCAGAGTGGCTGTACCAGCTTGTATTCCCAAGAACAGTGTAAGAGGTCCACATCCTTGCCAACATTTGTTGTTTCTGGTCTTGTTTATTTTAGTCATTCTGACTGGTGTGAGGTGGTATCTCACTGTGGTTTTGATTAATGACAATCAAAATTTCCTGATGGCAAGTAATGTGGAACATTTTTTCATGTGTCTATTCCAAGGACCCTATTTCTATCCTTTTCCCCAACCATTCACAGGGAGCAAAGGTAATTTCTCAGAAGCCCTTTGCCCAGGCCTCAAAGGCAACTCCCTTCATTTTGCCAGGAGACCTTAAATTAATTCCTTTAGAATCTTAAAGTCCTTAAATTAATTCTTTTAGAAAAACTATCTACCCCATGAACCACCTTACTCTATGACTAACTCTTTCCATGTCTAAAACTTCTGGACTGAACAGAACCTGTGATTTCCAGTTCTTGCCCAGAAACAGCCTTCTCCCAAAGGTGGATTCTGCCACCTCCCTGCTCTTCTGGATTGATCCACTGGGCTCAGAAAAAATGCTCCTCAGAAGGCATCCACTGCCTCTCTATGGTCCAGTGGGGATGGTGTAGTCATTTTCTGACTTGGGGCCTTGGCCCCTTTTCCTTCCAGCCTCAGTGGGCCTGGGAAGACAGAAGCTGAGTGGTACATTGGAAGGGAAAAGGAAGGGGGACTCATAATTTTTGAGGGTGGATCTGTGGATAGTTAGGAGTCTGGCAGAGCTTTACCCTACTGGCAGTGGAGGAAGCAGAAGACTGTGACCTGCAGGTGTGAATATATTTGAGGAACAACATAATCTGGAGAACATGTGGAGAGAAGAAGAAAAATACATGTGTATTTCTATTTTGACCATGAATCAATGTCATTTCTGTGTGGTGGAATGAATGCCCTGGTGAGGCTGAGGGAAGGGAATAAGACAATTATAACTTGTTCAACTGAGTCATGTACCCCATACACGGAATTTAGGATAAGGGAATGAAGTCACCATCAACCCCATTCTTGTGTTTTCCTGGTCCCTTACCTTTCCCCTTTGTTTTACATTAGAGTTTTTCCTCCGACCTTCTGAAGATTGAGATCCAAGCCCATACCACAAAAAAGCCACTGGGGGGAAAAAAGGAGCAATGGATCCTAAACTTAGAAATGTAAGACTAGGTAAGAGAGGTGGTTCATGGAACCAAATCTAAGAATATAATATTACCACAAAGATAGCTTCTTCCTACCCTAACTACGTTGTCTAACAGCTCTGAAATAGAATAAGCAGGAACCCCTGAACTTCCCTGTACACCTGCTTTCAAGGAAAATTCTCCCTGCCTTCACCTGCCACATTTTGAGGTTGAATGTGTGTAATGTGATCCAATTAAAAAACTTAAAGAACAACATTCATGCATGGGAAAAAGTATAAACAGCAACTTTTCAACTCCAGAGAATAAGATCAGGTAACTCAGGGAGACACTTGATTTTTATTATGAAAGTGTTCCAAAATATTTGTTATAACACTAGGGAATTTGCTAAATTTCTTTTATGCTGTTCTGCATTGTATGATGTTTTATAACCTGTGCAATGAAAAGATATTTCTTCCAGAAAGAGGAAAAAAAACCTAGAATTACAAAAATAAAAAAAGATCTTATTAGTTAAATATATGAAAATTTTAAGATTTATCCTTTTATTTTGTACAAACATATTACCTTTAACCAGATTTTATTACTGCTTGAAACAGTTTTTTTACATGTTTTGTTTGATTGAAAATCTATTCATTTTTGATGGCATACATTTTAAAACAAATTCATATGTGACTTATAATACTTCAATAAAAAACATTATACTAAACATGTCAATGAAAATATGCTCAAATTTACCAGTAAACATAAATACAAATTAAAACAATGTGATATCAGCGTTCTAGCGGATAGGTAAAGTAAAAGACAAAAAAAACAAAAACCCAACAGGGAAAATATGTGTGACAAAAATATCAGAATTAATATCTTTAGTATTAAAAAAAACTTACGAAAGGAAAAAGAAAATAATGTTCCATGGGAAATTTAAAGAAGTGGAAATACAAATCGCAAATAAACATAGGAAAAGATGCTCAGGTTCTCTAATAATCAACTAACAAAATAATATTTTTTGCATATGGATTAACTAAGATGTAAAAGAATGATGATACTCTATGTTGATAAAAGTATGAGAATAGTTTCTCTTAATTTCTGTTGATTTGAGTGTCAATGCATACAGCTTTTCTGAAGGTAATTTGATATTATGTATCAAAATTTTAATTGTACTTACACATTCATCTAGCAGTTCTTTTGCTAGGAAATAATTAAGTGTGTACCTCAGTGTATGTATGGGATGTTTATTGAAATTTCTCATAGTAGGGAAAAATAGAAAAAAATCTAAATAACTAGGTAGTGTTTAGAAATATTATGGTATATTCATACATCAGAATGTTATGAAGACATGTAAAATGATGGTTTTAACCTATATATTTATGGACATGAAAGGTGCCTACAATATTAAGTTATGTGACAAAAGGAGCATTACAAAGCTATGAATGATACACTGTAATTTTCTTTCAATTAAAAATTTAAATCTTATTAGTAATGCTAAATAAGCACAGAAAAAATCTTGAAAATTATACATCAAAATATCTCTGGCTCTAGGGATTTGGGGGATATTTCACTTTATATTTCTGTATTTGAAAAATTTATATTAGTTGAAATAATTTCTGAGCAAAAATAGTAAACCTATTGCCAATATGAAAAAATTAGATTATGTAAATATGAAAAGATGTTACAAGGGTGCCTGGGTGGCTCAGTTGGTTGAGCCACTGTCTTCGGCTTGGGTTGTGATCCCAGAGTCCCAGGATGGAGTCCCACTTCAGGCTCCAGTCCCACATCAGGCTCCCAGCTCAGTAGGGTGTCTGCTTCTCCCTCTGGACTTCTCCCCTCTTATGCTCTCTCTCTCTCTCTCTCTCTCTCTCTCAAATAAATAAAATTAACATCTTTAAAAAATAAAAGAAAGAAAAGATGTTACAAGGTTGCTTACTACAGCAGAATTTATAAGGCCAAAAAGACTGAATACAACCTTAAAGACCAACAAGTGTAGATTGGGTTATTGCAAACAGTGGGGTATTGCTGACAATAATATTTTCAAGCATATTGTTGATGTGGCGTATTGTTTTTAGAAATCAAGCAAAAATACTATATTTTCAATGTGTTCTCAGTTTGGTAAAAAAAATTGTGTGGCAGAGCAGACACATGAAAAGATGTTCAACAACATTTATCATCAGGGGATGCAAATCAAAACCACAATGAGATATCACCTCACACTGGTCAGAATGGCTTATTTCAAAAAGACAAGGAATAACAAGTATCGCCAAGGATGTAAAGAAAAGGGAAAACTTGTGCACTGTTGGTGGGGATATATATTGATTGGTGCATTCACTTTGGAAAACAGTATGTAGCTTCCTTAAAAAAACTAAAAATAGGGGAACCTAGGTGGTTCAGTCAGTTGAGTATCTGCCTTTGTCTCATGCTATAGTCTTGGGGTGCTGGGATCAAGCCTCATGTCATCGGGCTCTCTGCTCAGTGGGGAGTTTGCTTCTCCCTCTCACTCTCCTTCTGTATTCTCTCTCTCTCTCTTTGAAATAAATAAATAAAATCTTAAAAAAAAAACTAAAAATAGAAGTACGATATGATCCAGTAATTCCACTTCTGGGTATTTACCCAGAGAAAATGAAAACACTAATCTAGAAAGATACATGCACTCCTATGTTTATTGCAACATTATTTATAATAACTAAGATTTGGAAGCAACCTGAGTGTCCATTGATGGAGGGATGGAAAAACATAATGTGATCTATCTATCTATAGATAGAGATATAAAATTCAGATGTGAAATATTACTCAGCCATAAAAAATGAAATCTTACCATTTGTGACAAGGTGGGTGGACCTAGAAACTATTATGCTAAGTGAAACAAGCCAGACAGAGAAAGACAAATGCCATATGTGGAAACTAAAAAACCGTCCAACCAAACAATAACAACAAAGAGAGAAACAAAAGCATACATATAGAGAACAAACTGGTGGGTGCTGAAAAGAATGGAGCTAAGAAGTTGGGTGAAATGAATGAGGTGGAGTGAGAAGTAAAAAACTCCAGTTTTAAAATAAGTAAGTCACAGGGATGAAAAGTATAGCATAGGGAATATAATCAATAATACTGTAAAATACTTGTTGTCAGGTTGAGCATTTTGTAATGCATATAATTGTTGAGCCACTATATTGTACACCTGAAACTAAGTATAATATGTCAACTATACAACAATTAAAAATTTAAAAAAGGAAAGAAAAGAATATGTAGTATTGAAAGTCAAAGTTTAAAGAAAGCTTTATTTACTTGAAGGAAATTATTTAAAAACTATGATAGAAATAAAAGGAGATAAGAATCAATGAAATATTATATAATGCTCTTGCTGGTTGAAAGATTTGATATGCAGAATTCATTCAGTATTAACCAAAGTCTCTGAAGGATGGACTATAGAAGTTGGTAAATATTTTTTAGAAGTTGGTAAATTGATTTTGAAATTAATTGAGAAGAATAAAAGGGAATGTGAATATCCTAAAAGCACTGAATTATGCACTTTAAGTGGATGAGTTACATGGTATGTTAATTTTATCTTCATAAAGCTGTTAAAAATAATAACATTAAAACATTTTCAAGAGTCTATTTATTTGTCAGAGAGAGAGAGAGAGACAACAAGCAGGGGTAGCAGCAGACAGAGGGAGAAGCAGGCTCCCTGCTGAACAAGGAGCCCGATGTATGACTGGATTCCAGGACCTTGGAATCATAACTTGAACCAAAGGCAGCCGCTTAACTTACTGAGCCACCCAGGCATCCTAACAACATTTTTTTTAAAGTTAAAAAAAGAAAATTGTGTGTGGCAGGAGAATGTATCGAGATATCAATTCATTATTTTGTGTTTGGCTCACAGTATTTTTCTTCTCTTTCAACTCCCATCCCCAGTTCCAAAACGAAAATCAGCTCCATTGTACTTTTTTACCCCTGGGGAAGCTGAAGCTATGAGGCTGAAAACAGATGTCTACCAACAACCTCCCTTCCTGGCTTTTGTTTTCTGAAAGTCTGTGTTCTTAAGGAGGATTGTGCTGTTGTGGAGTGGGGTGATTAGGGAGAGGTGATGGAGAGAAGACAAGCAGTCACACAGTTTTCCAAGACTGGAAAGAGGACTCGAAGACTACAGATTTTTTGTCCGGGGGCAACTCTACTCCCAAGTACTTTCCTAAAGAGATGGATTGCAGGAATTCAGAAAAGAACATCTCCATTGATAACAGTTAAGAGGGTTGGACCCCAGACCAAA
This sequence comes from Mustela nigripes, assembly GCF_022355385.1. Classification (NCBI taxonomy): domain Eukaryota; kingdom Metazoa; phylum Chordata; class Mammalia; order Carnivora; family Mustelidae; genus Mustela; species Mustela nigripes. The sequence goes on from NC_081575.1 coordinate 45,283,708, forward strand.
ACTTCTAACCTCTTTTGGGACCAGTCTTGGCACAGAGACAGTATGGTTCCCTGCTCTCTAGAAAGAATTCAGGCTTAAATGATGAACATATCAGCAACAACCATAGCACCCTGTTTTCTGAAGAAACCTTGGGGAGGGAAAACTCCACCCAACAACTTTCCACTGGTCAAGTGGGATGGAATCTTGAAGTCAGATTAATTTGACATTTTAAAAATAACAATGTGGCATTTCTTTTTTTTTCTGAAGATTTTATTTATTTATTTGACAGGGAGAGACACAGTGAGAAAGGGGACAGAAGCAGGGAGAGTAGGAGAGGGAGAAGCAGGCTTCCCACCCAGCAGGGAGTCTGATACGGGACTCCATCCCAGGACCCTGGGATCGATCATGACCTGACCCAAAGGCAGATGCTTAACGACTGAGACACCCAGCTGTTCCCAATGCATTTCTTACACACAAAAGTTTATGAAGTAAGATTCATACCAGCTACACATGTACATATAAACAAAATAGTTCTGGAAGGATAAACACCAAAACGTTAATATTGGCTATCTCCAGGTAGTGAGATTATGGATGTTAGTATGCTTTCCAGTTTCCTTAACTTTATTTTCTAGTTTTTCTGTGGATAGATAATTAAATGCTTTTCAAGTCATATATTCACAATATACAGAAAATCATGTTTAGCAATATCATTCTTATACCTTTCTTTAATTTATTCTCTACATGCGTATGTATATTAGTCTTTTTTTTCCTGTATGGTTCAAGGCAGTTAACTATGCATATTATCCAAGATCATTAATCTAAAAGTGACATAGCCCTGAGTTTCACAAATACCTTCGCAACTTAGTACCAGTCTCAACTCATGTTTCCCAGAAGCAGACCTGAGATAAGAATTCATGTGCAAGTGATTTGAAAATCTCCCAGGGAAGCAAACTAGTAAGGGAATAGTTGAGGCAGGAGGACAGGAAAGGGGAAGAATTCAAGCAAGGGTAGAATTCAAAGTGGAAGGAAGTTTCACCTTGATCCTGAAGGGAGCTCTAAAGTGTAACTTGCGCCTTGGTTTGCCGGGCCTCCAGGCAAGAGAGCTAGCTGGACTTCCGCTATCTCTAAGTCAGTCATGCCTATCGGGCCACCTAGGGAAACATAAATTCCCAGGATTTCCTGCTTTTTGCATAAGTAAAGCAACTTCAGAACCCAAGAGCAGAAAATTCACAGAGGTCAGCCATTAGAGGCAAATTGCACTGAAGCTGGGGATAGATGCAGAGAAACAGCAGAAGGGATAAAAGGAGATCTGGGAGTCCATAGTTTCTCATGGTTCGCCTCCCCTTCGGCACCCCCCCCTTCATTTTTCCCTTCCTTCTCCTGTTGTCCTCCATGCTATTCTTTATGTTCCACAAATAAGCGAAATCATATGATAATTGACTTTCTCTGCTTGACTTATTTCACTCAGTATAATCTCCTCCAGTCCCGTCCATGTTGTTGCAAATGTTGACTAACATAACAAGTAAAAAAATTAAAATAAAAAAAAGGGATCGGGTGTAACAAAGCCAATTTCTCCTACACAACTTCAGAGTTTTTGACCTCTTTGTTGCTTTCACCTGAAATATTTTCTTACCCAGATTTCTGCATGGCTCAACCCCTCTCCTCCAAATCTTTGCCTAAATGTCACCTTCTCAATGAGGTCTATTTACTTCATTCTTTTAAATTTGCAATCCCTCTCCTGACCTTCCAATCGCTTTAAAAACATTTCATTTGCATTCCATAGTTCTTATCACCTTCTCACATATTTTAAAGTGTACTTATTTATTATATTTACTATTTAATGTTTGCCTTCCCCCACTACAATATAAGCCTCATGAGGTCACAGGTTTTTGTTTTGTTCCCTGGACTTCCTCAGTATCTACAATGGTGCCTGAAACATAATAGGTACTCATTAATAAATGATGAATAAATTAGTCAATGATGTAGGAATTTATACTAAAGATAAAAATTAACAATTTAGAAGAAACAAAGTACTCAAAACACTCTCAAAATATGTCATTGGATGAATGTGGTTTTGTTGACCTCTATCAATATATAAATCAATATATCTATTATTAACTCCCTATTCTCAATCTCAGAATAATTATTTCATGCAGAATAGGTAACGAGGAAAAAAAAATAAACTCATAAAGTAAAGTGATGTTCAAGTCCTCTATGTCTTTATTGATTTCCTTTTTGGTCTTGTATTATCGATTACTAAGAGGTATATTAAAATCTTTCACTATTATTATAGATTTTTCTATTTTTCAAGTACTTCTCTCACGTTCTGCTTATACTTTCCATGGCTATGTTATCAGGTGCAAACAAATTCAAACTGTTATTGAGTCCTGATGAATTGAACTACTATTCCTATAAATGTTTCTTTTTATCCCTGGTAATTTTTTGTTTGTTTGTTGTTGTTTTCCTTTGCTATTTGCTTCAAAGTCTACTTTGCTGATAGTAATATGAAGTTTTTTTGATTTCTAGGTATTAGAAATTTGGTTTGCAAATTACATGAGAGTTACAGGAGTCTGTAACATCATAACAACCTCTTATTTGTTCAGTGCCAAAGAAACTTTCCCTGTAGTGGAGAAGAACACCTGTATACTTTCAGCATTAACAGCTTTATCAGGGGATGTCGCCTTTTAGCTTACTAGGTTGATCATCATAAGCAGATTCTGGACTTCGTTTTCTATTTCACAAATCTCACTAGTTCATGAAATTTTAGCTCAAGTTTAGTAGCTTGGTAAATGCCCTCAGAGTAAAAACAATTTTGGTGCTTTGCTTAACAACTGAGTTTTTTAAATTAAAATATTTTATTTATTTGTCAGAGAGAGAGAGCACAAGCAGGGGAGAACAGCAGGCAGAGCAGGCAGAGGGAAAAATGGGCTCCCTGCTGAGCAGAGTCCTATGCAGGGCTCATCCCAGGACCCTGGCAGGAGGGTCATGACCTGAGCAGGAGGCAGCCACTTAACTGACTGAGCCTGACTGAACCTGACTGAGCCACCCAGGCATCCCAACAATTGAGTTTTTGCATTCATATAGATTTTGGGCTGGCAACGTCTTAAAATCTTGTCAACTCTTTGATGCTTTTAAGAAGAATTTTAAAATATTTTATCTGATATTTTTTGGTGAGAGCTAGTGGTCTGAAAGATCAGGAAGAGGATTCCCTCATTTATCATATTTTGACATGAACTTGAATTTATAGACTAGTGGAGAAACCACAAGAGAAGTGCAACAGTGAAACTGCAGAAAGAAAGTGCAGGAACTTGTCTGAATAGCAGTTTTCTCTTATCAGTTACAATATCTCCCAAGAATAATAATAAAACCTGATGTGGAAATACATACAAATGTATGTTAAAAACTTTGCACTTGGTGTTGGAGACTTTGAAGAGCAAGAAGGTGGTATATGGTGGCTTAGAGATTGAAAGATGGATTTATTAAGGAAATGTAGTAAGATTGCCAGGCAATGTTCAGTGCCCACTTGTCAAAATTTAAAGGGCCAAGAGTTGGCAGAGATTATTTATTTTAGCTGGTCAGGAGCAGAAGAAGAGTTGGAGGTGAATGGGTTTAACTAAGTGCAAGGGAATTAAGGGTGTAGGCAAATGAAGTTAAAACATAGTTATGAGGGGCACCTGGGTGGCTCAGTGGGTTAAGCCTCTGCCTTTGGCTCAGGTCATGATCCCAGGGTCCTGGGATTGAGCCCCACAACGGGCTGTCTGCTCTGCAGGGAGCCTGCTTCCTCCTCTCTCTCTGTCTGCCTCTCTGTGTACTTGTGATCTCTGTCAGATAAATAAAGAAAAAATCTTTAAAAAAAAAACATAGTTATGAGCTAGTGAAGTAAGAATAGAAAGAGGGTGATGAACAATGAAACATGGTAGGGCCAATGGTCTGAAGATTCTGGTGGAAAGAAGAATTTTTGAAGTAAGGATACTAGAGCAAGTGACCTGGAATGACAGAAGCAATCATTGAAGAGTGGGATGCTCGAAATCAGTATTTTAGAGATGGTGTCATTATTGCTGGTGATAAGGTCCAGAGACTGATGAATGGGAGTAGTTAGCTGACAGGTGGAGGATAAGATCCATGGAGATGAGAAATGTTGATGAATTGTTAATATGGGGTTGAACCCACCAAGGAAAACAAGGTTTGTAGGGAAGAGAAATGAAGACAATGAACTAGATGGTAAAGTCTTCAGTGAGGGAGTGATAACAAGAGGCGGGATTTTAGATGACTGTAACAAAGAAGATAATGAGTGGTTTGGTTTAACAGCTTAGGCTTCAAAAGAACTGAAATGTGTAAAAGATGAGGAGAGACATAGTCTGGAAATGGCAAGGAAGAGCAAAGAAAGAAAAATATATCACCTCAGGCTCACTGTTGCCATGGGAATAAGAGAAAAAATAATAGAGAAAATTTGCTAAAATTCATTCATTATTTCATTTATTTATCTACTAATGTACTCAACAGCTACAATGTGATAAGTAGTTTGATATACTGTGGAATTAGTGAGACAAAGACACAGTGAAAAGTTGCTAGTGATTTTGTCCAATTGAAGTTAGAATTTATTCTCCTTTCATGAACAGATAATTTGGTCTAGTCCCATACTATCATGCCTGACTGGGTTGGCTCCAGGCCTAAAATGTTTCTGCCTAAGGATAAAAATAGTAATTGATTTGGAATTTGTCTGGTTCTAAAGGAAGGAAAGTTATCTTATTTAAGTACAGCTGAACTTGATTTTAAAATTTAACTGTATAGCTACAGTAATCCAGATAGTGTGGTTTTGGTGTAAGTATGGACATATAGACAAACAAAAAAATAATAGAGAATCCAGAAATAGACTTACATTTCCATAGTCAACTGAACTGAATTTCCACAAAAATTTCAAAGTAATTTCATGAGGGAAAGACAGTTTTTTTCAGCAAGTGGTACTAGGACAATGGGATATTCACATACAAAATACAAAAACAAAACAAAACTCTAGAACTTCTCTTCACACCATATGAAAAAATTAACTGAAAATGGACCATAGACCTAAATGTAAAATATAAACTCAAAAATTCTTGGAAGAAAACACAGAAAGAAATTGTGACTTTGTGTTAGACAAAACATTCTTAGACGTGACACCAAAGCACAATTATTAAAGAGTTGATAAAGTGGGTCTTTTCAAAATTAAACATTATTGCTCTGTGAGACACACTGTTAAAAGATGAAAAGATAAGACAAATGTTGGTAGAAAATATTTAAAACCATATATCTAATAAAGGACTTGTATCCAGAATACATAAAGAATTCTCAAAATTTTATGGTAAGAAAACAAACAGCCCAAGGTTAATATGGACAAAATACATGAACCAGACACTTCACCAAATAACATATTCAAAAGGCAGATAAACAAATGAAAAGATGCTCAACATCATTGGTCATGATGAAAATACCAAGTCAAGTCAGTGAAATCACATAATTCCCCCAAGGATGGCTTGGGATGCCAATATGAGATGATGGAGAGGATATAGAGCGACTTGAACCCTTACATATTTCTGGTGAGAATATAGAATGGTGCAGTCACTGTAGAAAAACAATTTGGTACTTCCCCAAAATGTTCAACATAAAGTTACCATATGACCCAATAATTCCACTCCTAGTTATATACCCAAGATGAATGAGAATATATCTGTACAGATATATACAAATGTTCACAGCGGCATTATTCACAACAGCCAAAAAGTAGGACCAACCCAAATGTTCATCAATTGATGAGTGGATAAATAAGTGTGTATGTATACACATACAGTGGAATATTTGCATGAATGAGATACATGGTAAACATAGGTGAATTTTGTCAAGATTAGGGTAAGTGAAAGAAGCCAGATACAAAAGGCTACATTTTTGTATGGTTCATTTATATGAAATATACACAATAGTCCAATCTATAGAGATAGAAAGTAGATTTGTGTTTGCCTAGGGCTGGAGGGTGGAAGTGGGAGGAAAATGGTGAGTAACTGCTGATGAATTCCTTTGGGGATTATGGAAATACTTTATATTTTAATTGTGGCAATTTTTACACGACTGGATGTATTTGTCCAAGTTTATTAAACTGTACATTTAAGGATAGTTGATTCCATTGTATGCAAATTATACTTCAATAAAGCTTGTTATTTTAGAAAAATGATCCAAACTTAACCTACATTGATTAATAACAAGGATCCATACTTTTGCATGACAACTCTTGACTATATCCGTTATAAACCACCTTTTGAGAATTAACTGAATTGGGCTACAAAATTTTTTTCACATTCACTATACCCACTGGAACTTTTCTTAAAGGTTCACCGCATTTTTCATAACTTGGCATTCTTTCTAAGAAAACATTTTTCATTCAAGAATCAGTAAATGGAGGATTCGAACTACTTATACTCTCCCAATAAGAAAATCTATGAATATTATTGATTCATATTTTGACTAAATAAAAGTATTCTTCTTACAAATATGGTGTTATCATTTCAACCTGCATAAATGGTAGTTTCATATGGTTCAATGTAATGTTTTGGAATGTCACTGTAATTGGAAATATATGCTTTGAATTAGAATTTAGGGAAATTAGAACTCAAATTTAGATAAATATGGCCTTGGAATTTAAGTAACTGCCAGTGATACTAGTAATGGCTAAATTTTCTTGAAGGGTGAGTAAATAAAAACCCTTAGAACAAATCTCTTATTACAGCTGGAGGCGAATAGGATAAGACCTTCTATTGGAGTATGTCTGATAATCATTTGCTTGAGTACACCTAGCCTTTTTTAATTTGGTTTTCAAAATAAACTCATTAATAACTTTTAATATGCTTAGGATCTTATTATCCTGTAGATTAGAATAATTATTTGTTATAAGAAATGAAAATTTTTAATTGCAAGTTTTAATATTAGGCCCACAGAATTAATGAAACAATTTTATTAGGAATTTAATTAATGTAGAGTTGTAATACTAATCACGTGCTGCTGAATTATGTATTCAGTTCATCATGTAAGATTTGATGTGGTGTGTTTTGGGCTATGAAAACTCCAGAATTTACAAAAGTTGTACTGGAACATTTGATGAATGCATTTTACATTTTACTCAGAGAAATTTCAGTGTTTTCTAGACCTCAGTGTCTGAGAGCACTCTATATTTCTGTATCTTAGAATGTGCAAGTCTGTTGGTTAGTACTGTAAGTCAGTGGTTTCCAAAAGTATTTTAGTATGGGTCTCTATTGGCAAAAAATGTTAGCATGTACATCAGTGTATGTATATTTATCTATTCATAAATAATAAGTGTAAAATATTTCACCGTTATGTACATTATAAAACAGAAAACTTAATCATTTAAAAGGGCATGATAAAAAATAAAAAGCACCTTACATGTCTATTATGGTCTATCCATTCTTCTTGGAAGACCAGCATTTTTAAATAAGAGAAGTACATAGAGTTATCCTTGGTTGGGAGCAAGATACAGGTATTAGTCCGTGTGGAAAGGGCAACACGGGAATTAATGACAAATTTAAAAAACAAGGAAAATCAAAATCATAGATTTAAAGTGAGTAATCACTAAAGAAATGATACACTTTAATTATAAATAAGAGGGTTCTTATATTAATGAGAACATTGTTTTAGTAGCCTGTGAAACCAAATAATCTGTTTAGCACAATCTAAAAGAGATGAAGAAAAAGACATATGATTTCGCTCATATGTCAAATTTAAGAAACAAAACAGATGAACATAGGGGAAGGAAAGAAAAAATAAAATAAGATGAAAATAGAAAGGGAAGCAAATCATAAGAAATGCTGAACTCTAGGAGAAAAACTGAGGGTTGCTGGAGGGAGGTGATGGGGGGATGGGGTAATTGGGTGATGGGCATTAAGGAGGGCACTTGATGTAATGAGCACTGGGTGTTATATGCAATTGATGAATCACTAAATTCCACCCCTGCAACTAGTAATACAGTATATATTAACTACACTGAATTTAAATAAAGAATTTAAAATAAGAGATGAAGATATAATCTCAGAAAAAGAATAAATTAACTGAACTTGATTGAAAAAGAATTTGTAAGAGGAATAATTTAACTGTTAGCCAGGGAAAGATAGTGTTAAGCTTGCTTTATAAATGTTAAAAACTAAGAGTAAAAAAAGAAATATATGGATTAATTTGTGCCAAATGGCATTCCCAACACAAAGAAAATCAGATTCTTAAACTTAGAAAGGAGACACTCTTGTTTATCTATTTGAAAGCAAAAAGGAGATTCAGACATAAAAATGAAACAAAAAGCTGCTCAGAGATGTGACGGCTAAAGATTCTAAAGGTAGGTATTTCTGCAGGAACAACTATGGTATCTTGAAGAAAATTCACTTCAGTTTGAGAATGTGGCATTCAGGTTGACAACATTGATACATTACAGATATGACTTATTAGACCATAACAGTTACTTAATTATCAGTAGTGACCAGTAATGAGAAAGCAAACTGGATAATTTAAAAAAAAAAATACTTGACTGAGAAAATGAAGTAAAATCTGACTTTGGCAGTAAATTATGAAATCATTCTTTCACCTGGTTTGATGAGATAAATCATGCAACTATAGATAATTTTTAAAAAGATCTTAAAGGAGGGGAATTATTTTGGTAGATGGAAACTTCATTGAGGTAAACACACACATAATCAAAGGGCTTGGAAACAAGGTGAAAGCTAAACAAGTAAAAGCCAGCCATAATGGATGTGACGAGCACCCTACAGAACACAATTAAAGGACTTGCCTGTTCAGGTATGAGAGCAGAATATGTACACATCTAACATTGCTAGTCAAGGTTGAGGGACCAGCCCTGGGGACCAGCCAGATGGAGGGGAATAAAGAGTGTGTTCCAGGCAGAAGGGACAACATGTACCAAAGCTAGGAGGCGAGAGAGAGAATGACACTTTCAGAGAACATGAATAAGTTCAGTATGGCCAAAACAGTGAAGGAGAAGTAGGCAGGGATGGGGCTATGGAAGGCCTTGCCTGCCCCTAAGGTTGTCTGGACCTTATCCCCAGTGCAGTGGGAAGCCAGGCATTGAGGTATTTTAAGTCAGATGTGAAGGAACTCAGATTTGAGGCAGATCACATTGGCTGCAGAGTGTGTTAGAGCCACTCTCACCCCCACCCTCTAGTGTGGGTAGACCAGTTTAGGAGGCTGTTGTCATCATCCAGGAGAGAGATGATTGGGCAAGGTTGGCAGAAGTGACAACCGGGAAGTGTGGACTGATGAGAGACAGTGCAGAGGTAAATGGACGGGATGTGGGCATGAAGTGGAGGAAGGAGTCTGGCTTGGGCAATGGGGTGGGTTGTTGAGTGAGACCCCTTGGAAGAGGAGAGCAGGAGGAAGGGGAAGAAGAGGAACAGTGGGAGAAGGAGGAGGAGCTCAGGCTGAGAAAAGTTGAATTTTAGGAGTCTGTGAGTTGTCCAAATGGAGCTCTTCACTGGCCAGTTGATCACATGGATCTGGACTTTGGGTGCAAGATAAAAGACGTGGGTATCATCAGCTTACAGACCCCGAGGGTGAATCAGCTGGCTATAGGAAGCCAGATCATGGAAATGGAGAAGGGAAATGGGAAACAGGAGAAAACCAGAGGCTCAGACAGCAGAAGCCAAATGTGTATCACATGGCGTGGAAAAGGAGAACTTTTGTGACATCCCAAGTCAATATCGTTTCTTTCCGTACTACTTTGGTTTCCTAATTACTGTGGGTCTGTGTTTCTGGAGGCCGGGTGGGCTGGGTTGGGGTGGGAGTGTGTCGTACTTTTATACTCCTTGTATCCTTGGGACCTTTGAGGGCTCTTGGTGTTCTTCTTCTCTTGAGGAAGGCAATTCCTTTTCCTTTTTTCCTCCCTCTTTCGGGCTGCTTATGCGATTCTGTCTGCCAGAGCCTGCTGGTGGGGCCTTCCTAGACATGTACATTAAGATGCAGCATAATCTAGTGGTGAAGTGTATAACTCCACTAATTTCTAGCTGGGTGACCTTAACAAATTTGCTTAACTATTTTGAGTCTCTATTTCTTCATCACTAAATTAATACCTATCTCCAATGAGACCTTGTAAAAACTGAAAAAGATAACACATAGACAGCTTTCATCACATTCACTTCTATTATTATTATTATTATTATCATTTCTATTTTTATCATTTCCAGTCCAGGGCAATCTGGAGCATGCCATCCTAGGGTTTTTATGCCAGGTATCAGGAGAAAGAAAGAGTACCTGAGAAGCATGTTGTATTCATTATCTATAATAAACTTTGTCCTGTCTATATGAGCAGAAAGTCACAGGGCTAGTTTGAGCCTGATGGGGTAGTTCAGGGTGTTGAATCTCATAGCCCAAGGTAAGGGTTCTCTTTCCCAAGATATCATTAATCTACTGCAACATCTGAAATGGAAATTTCTCACATTCTAGCAGATTGGTTTGGAGTCTCAGAATCCTTATTGATGGGATTCTGATTGCATAGTCAATCAGTAAACCAGTTCTATATTCACCCTCTAAAATAAAACTCAAATAGGTAAAACACATTTCTATGGATTTCAGATCCCTGGGGGCCCTGAGATCCAGATAACAGAAAAGCACTTCTTCACTTTGTTGTCAGGATTGTCATGGTTACCTAATGGTTCACTCAAATTCACAAGTACATTCTGCTCTTCTATAAAGCAGTATTTGCATTTCAAAGAAACCCACATTTTTCAAAATTCCCTTCTAAAAATATTTGCTTCAATGGGGAAAATAGAATTAAGGACAAGCAAATTGAAGACTTACAATACCAAAGTTATATTTGCTGCAAGAATTTCAATAATAAAGGTTTTATTAGAACTACAGGTATGTAGCAGTAAAACACAGGCTTCAGTGAACAAATTCAGGGTTTGATTACAAGAAGCATTTGCTCAGGAGTAATGGCTTTTCTTTTCCTTATCCACCAGAAGCTTCATCATTAGCACAAAGTTTCTTACACATTCTTGTTAATTTTTATCACCCATTGTTTATTTGGATTTTTAAAAAAGTTTAAAGGCATCCCAACCCTGTTGGTGTGCTCTTAAGCTTAAAAGAAAAATACAGGGGTGCCTGGGTGGCTCAGATTGTTAAGCCTCTGCCTTCAGCTCAGGTCATGGACCCAGGGTCCTGGGATCTAGCCCCTTATCAAGCCCCACACTGAGCCCTGCTTCGGGCTCCCTGCTCAGCAAGGAGCCTGCTTCTCCTTCTCCCTCTGCCTGCTGTTCCCCCTGCTTGTGCTCTTTCACTCTCTCTCTCTCTCTCAAATAAATAAAATCTATAAATGTTTTTTTTTAAAGAAAAATACAGGTATTAATGACTCCTGATTTTGTTGGCATGAATACCAACCACTCTTTACATGATGCAAAATAAGTTTCCTAATTGATCAATCACCTTATATCCGACTTAAATTATGAAAATATGGTTGTGAGAGAAATACTTGCACTACATAAAAATAGGCCATTAGCTGGTACCTGGGAATCCTTGGTATATACATCTTTATATACTCTCCCATAATATCCTATAACCTCCTACAATACTTAATAATCTCACAACACTAAAAGGTGTAAATCTTAATTATAAATGAAACTGGTTGAGGAGAAAAGAGGAGAGTAAATTAAATTATAGTACAATTTCTCACATTTTGATTTATATCATTTTTTTGTTTATATTATTTTATTATTTAACTTAACTTGATACTTTTTTTTAATGAGAAAGGATTTACCTAATGACCTATTACTATCTATAGCATCTTGGTTAATTTTCTTATCCTCTCTGGCATCTGTCAAATTGAGCAAGATAACTGGCTCAAGATAACTTAGTCACGTTTAAAGACACAAGAACTGGGGCAGCTGGGTGGCTCAGTCATTGAGCCTCTGTCTTCAGCTCAGGTCATGATCCCAGGGTCCTGGAATTGAGCCCTGCATCAAGCTGCCTGCTCAGTGGGAAGCCTGCTTCTCCCTTTCCCACTCCCCCTGCTTGTGTTCCCTCTCTCACTGTCTCTCTCTCTGTCAAATAAATAAAATCTTAAAAAAAAAAAAAAGACACAAGAATTTGCCAAAAAAAAAAAAAATCCTCTGTTCTGGGAAAGTGTTAGTGAAGATGAAGAAATGGGGGGGTTCCTGAACAGGGAGGTACCAGTGCCTTACTCCAACAGTGTCTCAAAGTTGCAGCAACCCTCAGAAGAACTATTGTCAAAGCAGCTCCAGTTTTGTTTTGTTTTGTTTTTAAGATTTTATTTATTTATTTATTTATTTGACAGAGAGAGAGAGAGAGAGAGAGACAGCAAAAGAGGGAACACAAGTAGGGGGAGTGGGAGAGGGAGAAGCAGTCTCTCCACCAAGCTGGGAGTCTGACATGGGACTCATCCTACAACTAAGGAATCACGACCTCAGCAGAAGGCAGAAGCCTTAACGACTGAGCCACCCAAGTGCCTGCAGCTCCAATTTTGACAAAGATTTCTGTTCCTTTAGCATAGAGCAGAAGCACCAGAGCCATGAAAGCTTGAAATGAGTTTGCGATCTAGAGCAATATATGTCTCAGCAGACTATGGGACTGGACCTGCCTTTCTGAAACTCTGGCTCCCAAATTTTGACAACACTCAAGGAATAAGGGAACCACAAAAATAAATGAGGCTGATTTTTCTTCCGTTTTAGCAAGGTGAGGACCCAAAACTTAAATTCCTCCAAGGTAGCTTCTATCCCCAAGAGCCTTGGCCCACATGAATATTAGATTAATGAGAAACCCTTTTGTCAGAATAGCAAGGTCCCCTTGCCTTAACAACTTCCCATCTCTGCTTGGGTCACCCTTGATTGTCTAGGTGATCAACACCTGACCTTCACTTGGCAGCTTCTTCACTACTTTCAAGGAATTTGGAAGTGGGTTGCAAGGCAGTAATTTTAATACCAACCAAAGCCTATTTTAAATGGGAAAGACCTGCGCATACCTATATCTAAACATCCCTTAAACTTTGTATTAGCCTCTAATCTCATTACAGGCAGAATAGATTTTTAAAAGGAGCTAAACTGTGTGCCATACAGCCGTCCTCCAAAATTTGTACATTGAAGGAGAAGATTTGATTCTTAGGTTAGATAGAGAAAACTAGTCTCTGAGAGAAAGGGAGAGCCTCTGAGACAACCACTAGGAGATTAGAGCAGAACAAGCACTCTCCTCTTTTTGTTCCATTTATGGAAAAGCTGGACATTTTCTGATAGAGTGCAACACAGCTGGTAATGCCAAAGTGAAAGCCTTCCAGTGGGAGGAGCACACGGATAGGAAGCCCCTTTGTATTGCAAGAATGCTGATTGGCTAGTTATAGTAAAGGTAGTAAACATGATTGATAATCCATCTAGATTCCATTTACTGGATTAGTACAACCATCTCTTATCTCTTCTGAAGATAAGAGATAAGGATTCATAATTCTACCCTCCTCAGAGGATACCCAGGAGCTAAAAACTCTCTCCCCTCATGCTACCTCACCCATACACCCTGGCTTGTAGTCAGTGGATATAAAATCCTGGCTCCTTTGTCTCAAGGTTTATCAATTCCATAGTGCCCTTTATGTCCCAATGCCACCTGGAGCTCAGGCTGAGGCTACACTTCAGCTGAACTAGATCTATGCCTAGTTTCTTCCCCTGTCCTGTGCTGCTTTCCTCGTCTCCATACAAATTTCATCTGAGAACACTCCCTGAGTAAATTCCCTTCACAAGAATCCCCATCTCAGGCTCTGCTCCTATGGAACTCCACTTAAAACACAGGGTATTAATATGTTTCATCTCTATGACTGTCTTTGTTCTCCACTTTCCCTTTCTTAGTCAAGTCAACTCTACTGCCTTGCCTCAGAGTAACTTTGTGGCAGGACTTTTCAGATTTTGTTTACCCCATATCCCAAGTCCACTCTAACAGAGTTTGAGGAGTGAGGAATTTCCCTCACTCTAAAGAGAAATCCCCACTCCCACTGGAGGGGGAAATAGAGAGGACTTCAGTCCCTTGAGGAAATGGGACTTCTAACCAGTTCCCTGGCAGCCCCAAGAAGAGTAGAAACTCAGGGCTGATAACCTGGATCCTACCCAGGACTCCCAGGCTCACCAAATTCTTGGATCCTCTATGCCAAGCATGGCACAGAAGCTGCCTAGCTCACCCACATGGAAACTTGGATAATAGGCATCACTTCTATAACTAATGTGGAAAGATACCCTGTAGTAGATAGAGTTTAGTCTATATATATATATTAGAAAATAAAAACATCTAATATTTTTTTATACCTGAGTCTGAGAACTAAGTTTCATACCTGCTACAATGAAAGGTCAGCAAAAGAGGAAGAGGTATAATTATTATAATTTGTTATTATGAAACAATCTATTGCCAGAATGTTTGTGAGGCATTTTCATTAACTAATAAAAGGCATCCCCTGAACTCTGACCTGAAAGAAATAATTTCTAGATAACATATACAGTATGATGCAGTATTAAATACACACATCTGCATTCTTACACAGAGAGAAAGAGCAAGGAATGATAACTATTGATGGCTTATTTTTATTTTCTTCCTTACAGTTTTCCGTACTTTCTAAACTTTTTGTAGGCAGGACTAATGTCTTTTTAATCAGCTGGGTTCTTGTTCTGCTCTCCACCACAGGTCAGTTGGTATATGTAGTATCAGGTGCCAGCCCCATCACCAGTCCCGCAGCCATCAAGCCCAAATTCTGGGCCCAGCCCATGCTGCTGCGAATATCTCAGGGGTCTCTCCCAGGCTAGTGAGAACGCGTTGGAGGGGGGAATCTGGAACAGCAGTCAAACGGAATCAATCTAAGGGGCACGGTTGTTTGGGGAGGAGGGAAAAAGGAAATGAGGTGCTGGGCTTCTTTTGCATCCCCATTCCACCACTAATGGATGGACCAACAAACACAGACAGACCAAAGTCACAAGCAGACAGGAACAGGAGATGTGGGGACTCAAGGCTCCAGTGGATGCATCAACACCCGAATGTGGGTCCACGCCCCAGATCCAGGCTGTCAGACCTGTCTCCCACCTCACATTTCCCCCATCTCTCTACTCCCTGATAACAGTTTCCTCCCCTCTGCCTCTCCAGTCACCTAAGCCAACCATTTCGGCTGCTGATACGGCCATGCCTTTTACAAGGCAGGAAAAAGACGCCGGGTTGGGGTGTCCCCATGGGGAAACACAGAAGCGCCTCCAAACTCAGCAATTGTTCTTCTACCCTCCACCCTCACTCCAGCAGTCTTCAATCAACACCCATACAACATACAGGAATCAGGAACGGTTTCCTCCTCTTCTTCCTCCCCCGTGCTTGCCCACAATCATGGCACCTCCAGGGAAATAGGGACCTGGTTACCTGAGCCGAACCGCTGTCTGGACCCAGACTTCAGTACGTAGGTTTCTGGTCACGTGAGGCTACGTCACTGATGAGATCCGGTCCCAAATTTCCCCTATTATTAGCAAAGCGTCCGGCAACCCGCCCGTTCCCCTCCCCTTCCCCACCACCACCACTGAGCCCTCAGCAACGGTCGCTTTTTTCGATCTTTGCACAGCCAAAAAATATGTTGTCTTTCTAATTACTGTAAGGGGCAGCATATTCTCCTGGGCTACTGGACAATTCTACTGTTTCTCTGGAGGGAATGGTCCCACCCTTTTCTCTGCTCCCTCCACCTTGTTTCTTTGGAATCCCTAAGGTTCTTGTCTGTAATCCTGAAAATACCGGGAAATGGGAATGGGGGAAGGGATGTCAGGAAAGGGAGAGGAAAGAAAAAGTGAATTTTGTTATTTTCTTGTTAGCATTATTCTGTTCTTTTTTTTTTTAAGATTTATTTATTTATTTATTTGACAGAGAGAGAGAGATTACAAGTAGGCAGAGAGGCAGGCAGAGAGAGAGAGGAGGAAGCAGGCTCCCTGCTGAGCAGAGAGCCCGATGCGGGACTCGATCCCAGGACCCTGAGATCATGACCCGAGCCGAAGGCAGCGGCTTAACCCACTGAGCCACCCAGGCGCCCTGTTCTTTTTTTTTTTTTAAACACTAAGTATGCATCTTTTTTATTATCGGAGAATATGATAGAACTTTATTAATTTAAGAAAAAAATTCACTTAAAAATGACATTTATTGGGGCGCCTGGGTGGCTCAGTGGGTTAAGCCTCTGCCTTTGGCTCAGGTCATGATCCCAGGGGCCTGGGATCGAGTCCCGCATAGGGCTCTCTGCCCAGCAGGGAGCCTGCTTCTCCTCATCTCTCTCTCTGTCTGTCTCTCTGCCTATTTGTGATCTCTCTCTCTGTCAAATAAATAAATAAAATCTTTTTTAAAAATGACATTTATTATAACAATCACACTTACCGCATTATGAGTTTTGTACATGCCACTCAAATCAATCTTAATTTCTTCTACATCTTCTACATCTTGTCACATGACAGGATCCTGTTTAGCGAATGAGTTATCAGGGTTTACAAATCTACTAATATGGTATAACCAAGTAGGCTTTATTTCTGGGATGCAAGAGAGCTGTTCAATGTTGGAAAGCCATTCATTCATTTATTCAACACATTTACTGAGCACCTACTACATGCCATGCATTGTTCTTGATGATGTGGTTACAGCAGGGAATAAAACAGACCCTAGTCTCTGTTGTTTGTCAGATAGACAAACAACAAACAACATAAATAAACAAATTATAGTATATTGTTAATGATACCTACTAAAAAGAGAAAAAATAAAGGCAAGAAAGAAAGATATAAAAGTTCAGGGGCGCCTGGGTGGCTCAGTGGGTTGGGCCGCTGCCTTAGGCTTGGGTAATGATCTCAGGTTCCTGGGGTCGAGCCCGCATCAGGCTCTCTGCTCAGCTGGGAGCCTGCTTCCTCCTCTCTGCCTGTCTCTGCCTGCTTGTGATCTCCGTCTGTCAAATAAATAAATAAAATTAAAAAAAAAAAAGTTCAGGTGGGTTGAACATTTAGATAGTGTGACTCGAGAAGGAATCACTAGGAAGGTAACCTTTGAATAAAGACCTGAATTCAATGAGGAATCTAAGTATGATGATATTTTGGGTAAGAATATCCTAGGCAGGAGAGCAGGAAAAGAAAATGCTCTGTGAAGGCAACAAGCCCTGTATATTCCAAGAACATCAAGGAAATAAGGATGGCTGAGCTAGAGAGAATAACAGAAGATGAAGAAAAGAGATAATAAGGCTGAAGAGAGTAAGATTCTATAAGTTAGAGTAAGCACACTTGCATTTAAACATCTGGGGAGGTGGAGGTGGGGGAAGAGTAGAGTTTGAACTTGAGGGATCTGTTGAGAATAGACTGTACAGACACTAGAGTGGCAGGGAGCCCAGTCAATCGAAATCATTCACTGCAACAGCAAGCCAAAGAAGAAAAGAAATCTTTCAATTAAAGTATTTGATAAACTTAGCCATTTCTGAATATTTAAAAAGTGTTATCAAAATAGGAATAGGAGGAAACTAAGTTTATGCAGTAAAGAATTATATATAATTTAACAAATCATTCTTGGTTATATTAAATCAGATATAAAAGAAAATACCCTTATCCTGATAAAGAACATATCAGAGGAACAAACTTCTGACCTGGCAGATTCCTCATTCTGTATGGGCTACCAAGACCACAAAACTCATGACTTGGCTCCACTCAATGACACAATTTCTTTGTATTGTCTTTTTTTTTTTTTCAGTACTTGTAAACATAAGTGAAAATAACCTTGAAAAAGGGAGATAATGACCCTGGTAAATACAACTCCTTATTGACAATGGATCCTACCTGTCTTTCCAGTTATGTTCTTCTCTCCCTAACCAGTATCACATTTTGCTTTTTGCCATTGAGAACCTTGTGGGGGGCACTTCAGGTAGTAAGGCCATAAGTAATTCGTCTTTTCCTAATCTATCTTTTTCTGCCTGTTTACAACGAGCAAGTATTTTCATAATCAGAAACTATCAGAAACTTGGAACTCAATGATGCAATTATTTAATGCATGGAGAAAAGCTTGGATATGAAAACAATATGTGGCAATCTCTACATGGAAGTTTTTTGGACAATATTAATTTCTGTCTCTATTTTTTTGTATTTTTCAAATGTTCTATGAGGCTTTAGTTAATTTAATTTTATGGCAAATTTGTCAACCTGAAAAATTTTGTAAGAGCTCTCCTCACTCATTAAAACATTTTTTCAAACATGTTTAAAAAAAAGAAAAATTAAAAAAGAGACTATGTCAGAAACAGCAAAAGTTACACTAAATGAAACAAAAGAGGCATTCCCATTTTTTTAAAAGATTTTATTTATTTATTTGACAGAAAGAGAGAGAGAGAGAGATCACAAGTAGGCAGAGAGGCAGGCAGAGAGAGAGGGGGAAACAGGCTC
>NC_081575.1:45302526-45339893 GCF_022355385.1 Mustela nigripes
GTCCCTGTGTACTTTTAGAGCCAGAGATAGAGTCAAGTGGCTGAATGCAGGGAATGAAGGCTCAGGAATATGAGATGAGGTAGAGGGTCAGCACCTTCCCCCACGCTTAACAAAATAGGGGGAATTTGGCCATTTCTGCATCCCTCACTTTGTCCTTTCCTCAGCCTAACAGCTCTTCCTTTTGCCCAGAGCTGAATCATGAAAGTGGAACCTAATCCTGGGACAGGTGTTCAAAACTGTCATGGTTACAGCCATCAAATTACAGGAGGTTCACACAGCAGTCAGCAATGGTTTGGGAACATTAAATAAATGTTTCTCTAACAGAACAAGACAGGATCATTTATTTATCCAACTGAAAAGCTGTCCCAGAAGGAGAAAAAGTAGGATATTATTTGTCCAAAATAAATAAGACTGGACAACCTAACATCTCGCCATGGATCAATTTACAGATCACATTAAAACATGCTTATCTAGTTGGGGAAAATTCCAATTTTAGATGTTCAAATCCCTTAACATGTTTTGAAAACTATTTCCTATGTGGTCAATAGAATTCATTTTCTGTGTGGTAAAAATTAACCAAAATTAATGGTGCCTTCAAATATTAGTTGGAAATCTCTATAAATCATGCAGCTCTTTTTTGTTGCTGCTTCCCACACTGTGGTATTTTCTTACTGTATTCATAAAAGGTGGTGATCGCTTTAAAAACAAATCGGAGGAATGTTACAGAAATACAGACCCCATTCCCATTCCTTGTCTCCTTTCTGACACTCTGCCTCTTACTTATACTGGAACAGGCGCCTGACTGCAAGGGAAACGGTGGCACCAGTGGCTGGAGGATTGAAAGTGGAGCGAGGAGAGAGTGTCCAGTTGCCTACGAAGGAATGAAACAATTCCCCAACACACAACACACACAAGTAAATTTTGCCAGTAGCGCTCCGAGAAGATGCATCCATCCCCGGTATCTAGAAAAAGGCAAATTCTAACACAGGGAGAAGGGGCTACTTTTGGCCTCCGGGACTACGAAGACAAAAAAAAAAAAGAGAGAGAGAGAGAGAGTGACAGGACCTGATGTGGTGGGGTGAGGTAGGAGGGGGGCTAAAGGAGGGGGCTCATGCTCTCGGTAGGAGTGGAAATTGGGGACCCACGCTTACTGGCGATGCAGCCCTCACGTGACCAGGAGCTGACGTGGGCAAAGGTACTTAAAGCCCTGACGGCCGTCCTCCGTCCTCCTCTGGGTACCAACTCTCTTGCGCCGCGCACTGCCGTGCGTTTAACCCAGGCGAGGAGGAGGAGGAGAAAATTCCCCCAGATCCGGGCAGGTGGGTGTGAGGGTGGGCATAGCCTGGCACTCCTGAAAGGGGTAGCTCAGAGAGGCGGGCGTCTGAGGCCGCGGGTGCCTCTACCTCGCTCGCTCCTGGCCGGCTTTCCCGATCCCCGCGCTCAGTCGCAGCTCATTTTGGTGGGCGGCGGGGAGAGGGGGAGGGGGGAACCTAAAGACTGATATACTTGCGGAGAATCCGCTTACTTCCTCTCCCAGTCAATGTTTTCTGGTTTTGTGTTTGACACTTCGGCCCCGCACCCCCACATCCCGTCCTGTTTTGAGAGGAGGAGGGAGAGAAATAAACGTGGCAGCGCATATAAGGCCAGCGGGGTGGTTGTTGGGCAAGGGTGACCGGAGGGGACGCAATTGGAAACAAGCCGGCCTGGCCCGTTCACTCTCACCCTCACTTTGCAGATACCTCCCCCGACTATGCCTTCCACTTTCCCCTCCCCCGCCCCCCCGCCGGCCCCCGGTCCTTTGGGGGTGCTGGAAAATGGGTGTGCCAGCGTCTGTAGGGCAGATGGCGGGTTTGGCGCTGTCTGGACTTCACGGGAAGGGGGGGACCCTGAGAGAATCTGGTATTAAACCGCTGTGTTAACTCCCAGACTGCTTTCCAGACACCTCCAACCCACACAGCCCTTCACCCCTGTTTATTGAGTCCTGGAAAGGGAGTTCTGGTACGCTGGAGGGAGGCTTAGCGGTTATTAGGGGATTTGGGTGGGGGGTGGGAGGCGGAGCCCAGAACGGAGAAACAGTGGAAAATCACGACCCTCAAACCGAAAGGTCAGACATCGGGGCCTCTGATCTGCAGGCTTATGCTACGTCGGGGGGCTGGGGACTGAAGGACGGGTGATCCTGGGAGGAAGACACTAGATTGTTTGGCAGTAATCCCTCACCCGCGTCCCATCCAGTTTTTGCTGCACCCTCGCCCCGCCCCCTCCCGCTTGGGTGCAGGAGAAGGGGTGTGGCTGTGTGTCCCGGAGAAATGGCGGACGGGTGGGGCGGGGCAAAAGGAAGGAGTGGTTGAGTGCCTGGGGAGTCTGCGCAGGAGGGGGGAGATGGTGTGGGATGGGAGGGGTAAGAAGAGTTGAGGGAATTGAGAGGTTGTCATTATAGGCTACGCGAATGCTAGAAGGCAATTATGGGGACTTGTGGCCTGGGTCTCCAAACACCAGGCTCAGTCTCCAACCTCTGGTGTCTGTATTTCTGCCCTTCAGTCTGTCCTTAGGATGAAGCTTTCACTGAACTGAACGAAGAGGAAACAGCCCTGAATCCCTGGAGGTCAGTGTGGAGAGTGGGAATTGTCTGGGAACCCCTGGTGTGGATATGGCGGAAACCGGAGCAGAGCCTGGGGCCAGAGGCTTCTCTTCCCCCATCTCCTCCCTCTGTAGGGAGACACCCTTGCCTTTGGCCTGCCTTTTTTTGGTGCAGAGAAAGAGGTGTGACATCTGCCTTCTTAATTAATGGTTTGATGAGGAAGGGTTAAAGAGGGGAAGAGTATCCCTGAGATGGAAAACTTCACCCACAAGGATTCAAATCTGCATAGGAAACGGATTCCATCTACCAACGACCCCAAAACACCCTTTCTGGGCTCTCTCTCTGCAGGTCTGCCTGAATTTGAGGCCCTGCACAAGTACAAGCTTGGTGGAAAAAAGTAAACTGCCCGTGTTCCCAGCAGGTTGGTATGTGCATGAACACCATCTGGGAATCCTTGGGCATGACTGAGGGGGGAATCAGAGCAGCATCTGGGGTCTTTACTGTTGTTCTGCTCTCCACCAGCTTTCCTAGTGTCCATACTGCCTCTCATCCCCCATTTAGGTGCTGGGAAATAGTGTGTTGGCATTGGGTAGGGCCAGCTAGGGATGAAGGTGTAGGAAACCTTAGACAACCTGGGTCCTGTGTCTGGGTACTAGCCCACGCACCAAGCATTATGTTTCCAAACGCTCCTCTGTGTAGGCCTGGTTAAGCACAGAGTGAGCCAGAACCTTAAGTTTCATTTCTGTCCTTTGTCCCAGGTCCTGCTCTGCTTGTAGCCTGTGGAAAACCTGTGAGCCTGAGCGGAAGTGCCTCGCCCAGACGTGCACACATCCCATTTAGGAAAGCCAGGTCCACACCCTGGATCAGAGAATTACTCCAGCTGCACCATGAGCCGAGTTCGAGATGCTGGCTGTGTCGCCGCCGGGATAGTGATTGGGGCTAGTGCCTGGTACTGTGTCTACAAATATGCCAGGGGAAGAAACCAGACAAAGAAGAGAATGGCCAAGCCCAGGACAAGGGCTGTGGCTGGGAATGGAGCCAGGGCTAGAGCCGGACCAAGGGCTGGATTCACAATTGACCTTGGGCCTGGATTCGGTCCTCCAACCCCAGTCCGCACTCGGACAGAGGACAGGGCCCAGGATGAAGCCTCTGCTCTGGAAGCAGCTGGAGATGAGGCAGTGGCCCCAGCTGCAGCCAGCGCTGAGGCTCAGAGTGGGGCAGGAAATCAGGTCCAGGAGGCAGAAGGGGCAGGGGTTGGATCTAAGGCTGAACCAGTAGCAAGGGCCACAGCGCCTTCCTCAATGGCACCACCCCCCGGGGAGGCAGAGGCTTCCGTGGCTGCAGAAGCCCCCACAGTGGCAAGGGCTCCCAATTCGCCAGAAGCCCCTGGCACAGCAGAGGCTGCCGGGGTGCCCATGGTGCCTCCCAGGGCGCCAGCCCCTACCGAGGCGGCAGCATCTACAGAGGCTGCGGAGGCTCCTGTACCCACAATGCCTCCTGCCGCAACAGTGCCTTCTGGGGCAACAGTGCCTACTGGGGCTGCGGAGGCTCCTGGGACTTCAGGATACCCCAGAACAGCAGCATCCTCCAAGAAAGCAACGCCTGGGGCTCATACCGGCGCTATACCGAAGGCCGGGTCAGTGGCTGGAGCTGTACCCAAAGGTGGAGCCAAGGCAACCAGGTCTCGGACTGGGGGCAAGGGCAAGGGCAAGAAAAACAAGGTGGAAGTAGATGAACTGGGGCTGGGTTTCCGCCCTGGGGATGGGGCTGCGGCAGCTGCTGCAGCCTCCGCTAACGGGGGACAGGCTTTCCTGGCAGAGGTCCCTGATTCTGAGGAAGGGGAGTCCGGGTGGACTGACACAGAGTCCGAGTCAGACTCTGAGCCTGAAACCCAGCAGAGAGGGAGAGGGGGGAGGAGACCTGTTCCCATGCAGAAGCGCCCCTTTCCTTATGAAATAGATGAGATTCTGGGTGTCCGAGACCTCAGGAAAGTCCTTGCTTTGCTTCAGAAATCTGATGATCCTTTCATCCAACAGGTAGCTTTGCTCACTCTGAGCAACAATGCCAATTATTCATGCAACCAAGACACAATTCGCAAATTGGGAGGCCTCCCAATTATTGCAAACATGATCAACAAAACCGATCCCCACATTAAGGAAAAAGCCTTAATGGCCATGAATAACCTGAGTGAGAACTATGAAAATCAGGGCCGACTTCAGGTATACATGAATAAAGTAATGGATGATATCATGGCCTCTAACTTGAACTCAGCAGTACAGGTAGTCGGACTAAAATTTTTAACAAACATGACAATTACCAATGACTACCAGCACCTGCTTGTCAACTCCATTGCAAACTTTTTCCGTTTGTTATCTCAGGGAGGTGGAAAAATCAAGGTTGAGATTTTGAAAATACTTTCAAATTTTGCTGAAAATCCAGATATGTTAAAAAAACTGCTTAGCACCCAAGTGCCATCATCCTTTAGTTCCCTTTATAATTCTTATGTGGAATCAGAAATTCTTATTAATGCCCTTACTCTGTTTGAGATCATCTATGACAATCTCAGAGCAGAAGTATTCAACTACAGAGAATTCAATAAAGGTTCCCTTTTTTACTTATGCACTACATCTGGAGTGTGCGTTAAGAAAATTCGAGCCTTAGCCGATCACCATGACCTCTTGGTGAAAGTGAAAGTTATAAAACTAGTGGACAAATTCTGATTGGCTATGTGCTCTCAAAAGACTTGAAGAAATTTCTTGATTTTCCAGTCTGGAAGCAATGAAAATTGAAAGTTATTGCTTTTCCACTTGTCCATGTACTAAAGGGATCCTTTCAGCTGCCAGTTTTGAATAATGTATCATCCAGAATGATGTTATCTGTGACAGTCTCCAGCTTGAAGCTGAATCATTTTATGAATACCAAATAAATAGTCCTCTTGTACTGAAAACGCATTTGTGACTTTAATCGTGCTGCTTGAATGGAAATATTTTTACTGGTTCCTCTATGTGAGTTGACAGTGAACCTGTCCATCATAAATAGCCTACACTTCTGTCATTTGTTTTGACTTGAATTTATCCACCAAAGACTTTATTTGTGTATCATCAATAAAGTTGTATGTTTTGACTGACCAAAAAAAATGTTCTCATGTTTTTAAATCTAGCTGGTGAGATAAGGCGCATAAATGCAAAAGGATGACTAATAGCACCTGGGCAATGTTCATAGTCAGATATGTGCTGTCTGGTTAAATGACGAAGTTGCTAGAAAGCTTTAAGCTGGGCTCTGAAAGGACAGCATGAGAAAACACAGAAAAGCATTTCAGGTGAGGAAAATAGTTTGAAGATAGTCGTGAGGTGGGGAATCTGTTCCTATGAGAAGAAGGTAACCAATTTGCCTGAAATGGAAGCTGTGGGAAAAGAAGTGATGAGAGAAAAGGGTGGAAATCAAGGGTGAGGAAATCGGCGGTGGGGGAGATCCCAAACCCCTACTGAGATTGAAATACCCTGTCATATCCTGGGAGTTACTAGACATTTTTGACAAAGGGAAAAATAATCTGGTGGCAGTGTGCAAAATGGATTGGAGCTGGGATGAGGTTAGGCATCAAGACTGGAAATGAGGGGCACCTGGTTGACTCGGTTAAGCGTCTGCCTTCAGCTCAGGTCATGATCCCAGGATCCTGGGATTGAGCCCCTAATCGAATTGGGCTCCTTGCTCAGTGGGGAGCCTGCTTATCCCACACCCCACCCCGCCCTCACCCTCCACTCATGCTCTCTCTCATAAATAAATAAAACCTTTTTTAAAAAGAGTGGAATGAGAATGTTGTTAAAAGTTATGAGAGGAGAAGGGAGCTGAGGGAAATTGGAAGGGGAGGTGAACCATGAGAGACTCTGGACTCTGAAAAACAATCTGAGGGTTTTGAAGGGGCAGGGATGGGAGGTTGGGGGAACCAGGTGGTTGGTATTAGAGAGGGCACGGATTGCATGGAGCACTGGGTGTGGTGAAAAAACAATGAATACTGTTATGATAAAAATAAATTTGAAAAAAAAAGTTATGATAAACCAAAAATGAGATGGTAAAGGATGAAATAAGATGATAGTCACCACCTTATAAGAATTGTCAAGGAATGGTGGGAAAAACAGATGCTTACCAAAAAAAAGAAAAAGACCAAGCTCTGCTGCCTGACTTGGCTGTAGGTTGACAAAGATGGAGAACTGTACGAGCTGGTGCAGGTCTTAACAAAGAAAGCCCTCTTTCTTGGGAAGTTCTGGTGACCATGAAGTGCCAAAATGAGTTACCATTTCTAATGATGAGACAAAGCATTGTGACAGAGAATAATTCAGTGCAAAGAGTAGTTTTTTCCCTAGGGTTAGAGATCTAGCTCTGTCTTCTCTTAGAAGAGGGGGAGTGGTGAAGCCTTTATGGGAAGCCTACCCTCACCCTTAAATTCATATAAGAGCAGATGCATCTTCTTTGTTCTCCTCCCTGACCCACCAAAGCAATGAAAGTAGAAAATGGGGAAGGTCCCAGAGATTCTTCAAACCCAGCCTGCTTTCCTGACACCCCTTACAGAACAATCATTCTTATGCAAGTGTATGGTGACATGAGGCAAGGATAGAGATAAAGACTCCTGGGAGGGGGTTACATAGAAAAGGGACAGATGGGTATTATATATTGGTACAATTTATCTGGAAGGCAATTTGGTAATCTGCATAAGAAGCTAGAAAGATGTTAGGAGAAAACAGGCAGCAATCTCTTTGACCTGGGCCACAGCAACTCCTTACTAGACATATCTCAGGAGGCAAGGGAAACAAAAGCAAAAATGAACTACTGGGACTTTGTCAAGATAAGGAAACAATCAACAAAACTGAAGGACAACCTATGGAATGGGAGAAGATATTTGCAAATGACATACCTGATAAAGGGTTAGTAAAGCACCTATCAAACTTAACACCCCCAAAATGAATAGCCCAGTTAAGAAATAGGCAGAAGACATCAATAGACATTTTTTTCAAAGAAGACATCCAGATGGCCAAACACATATGAAAAGATGCTCAACATCATTTATCATCAAGGAAATACAAATAAAAACTACAAATAAAAATGTCTAACACTGTGGAACTGACTAAACAAATAAATAAACATGTATTTATTTATTTGTATTCTTACCGAAAGAATACAAAAATACTGATCTGAAGGGTTACATGAACCCTGATGTTTGTAGCAGCATTATCTACAATAGCTAACTATGGAAAGAGCCCAAATGTCCATCAACACTGATGAATGGATAAAGAAGAAAGTATATATATATATATATATATATATACACACACACTCACACACACTGATCAAGATGTATATATATATATATATACATCTACATTGATCAAGATCAGTGATCATATGTGTGTGTGTATATATATATACACATATATATGTTGACATATATATAATACACATATATATTGTATATATACACACACACGTACAATATTACTTAACCATCAAAAAGCACGAAATCTTGTCATTTGCAATGATGTGGATGGAGCTAGACCATATTATGCTAAATTAAATAGGTCAGTCAGAGAAAGACAAATACCATATGATTTCACTCATATGTGGAATTTAAGAAACAAACCAGATGAACATAGGGGGAGAAAAAGAGGCAAACCATAAAAAAGGTTCTTAATAATAAAGAACAAACCTGAGGGTTGATAGAGGAGGGTGGCAGGGGATGGGCTAAATGGGAGAGCATGTTTTGTGTTTAGCACTGGGTGTTATGTATAAGTGATGAATCACTAAATCCTACACCTAAAACCAATTTACCATATATGCTAACTAACTAGAATCTAAATAAAAACTTGAAATCAAACCAAAAAAAAAAAAAGGAAAAAGAAGCTATAAAGATGTACTTACTTTCAGACAAGCATTCCACTTGTAGGATTTTTTCCTAAGGAAATAATCAAATAATTTTACACAGAGAAATACACAAGGGATGTTCATTTCAGCACCGTTTCTAAGGGGGGGTGGGGAATTAGAAGTAACTTAAATGTTTAACACTGTGGAACTGACTAAACAATAGGCAGTATGTCCACACAGTAATATGTTATGCAACTATTAAAATTTTCAATGTGCTTCTATTTTGTTGGCATGACAAAACTTTCACCATATATAAGAGTGTGGCATCAGTCTAAAAAAGGCTCCTGCAACTGAAAGTCAGGTAAATTCTTTCAGATGTTCATATCATCTCTGTGTATTCCTTACACAGAATCAGAATCATATCATACATCAGAGGTTCTCAGCATATTCACAAACCATTGCAGATCCCTGGAAAGGTAAGGTCAAAATTATTTTCAAGACAATTTAACATGGTATTTTCTATTTTTCACTAGGTTGACATTTACGTTAATGCTGCAAAAGTCACGATGGGTGAAACTGCTGGAACCTTAGCTTAGCCAAACTGTACTAGAAGTGATTGACAATTTTTACAGCCACACATGCAAAAAGAAATTTAAATCTAGATTCATTTAAAAATGTCATGAAAAGAGTCATTATTTATAATAAAATTATTGTTTTTATTAAATCGCAATTCTTGAGTGCATGCTTTTTTTTTTCACAGATTTTTATTTATTTATTAGAGAGAGAGACAGCGAGAGAGGGAACACAAGAAGGGGGAGTGGGAGAGGGAGAAGCAGGCTTCCAGCTGAGCAGGGAGCCCGATGTGGGGCTCCATTCTGGGATCCTGGGATCGTGACTTGATGCTTAACGACTGAGTCACCCAGGTGCCCCACTGCATGCTTTTTTAATATTCTGTGTGATAAAATAGGAAGTGTGCACAAAGCACTTCTGCTACACAATTTAAAACAATGGTTGCCTCAAAAAATATATTTGCATGATCATTTGAGTTATGCCCTGAATGAGCTGCTTTTTTATATGGAGCACCATTTTTACTTGGAAAAATGACTGGCCAAAAAACTCTGGTTTTTCAGACTTAGATATTAGGCAGACATTTTCTTAAATGTGAATCTGTGAGGGGCACCTGAGGGGCTCAGTCGGTTAAGTTTCTGACTCTTGATTTTGGCTCAGGTCATAATCTCAGGGTTGTGGGATCAAGGTCTGCATGGGGATCTGTACTCAGTAAGGAGTCTGCTTGAGATTCTCTCTCTCCCTCTCCCTCTGCTCCTGTCCCTTCTCTCTCTCTCTCTCCCTGCTCTCTCTCCGTCTTTCTCCCTTAAGCGCTCTCTCTCTGTCTCAAATAAATAAATATTTTTAAAAATGTGTGGACCTTCAAGGAAAACAACTGACTGTATTTGTCACCAACAATAAAACTTTCAAACAAAATCAGAATTTTCAAGGAGTTTCTGAAGAAATCAGTAGTGATACTGATAATGGGGGAAAGGCTTTTTTTTCTCCCTCTAGAAGAGAAATGATGGAGGACTCCAGGTTTCAATTGGTTGATCTTCCTTGGTTTTACTATGACCAGTGTAATCCATATGACATCAAACCCATGGCCATTTAATAAAGAATATCATTGCTGTAGTAACAATGACCCTGTGTAAGGTTAGACCCAAGATTGTTTGAACCTTTAGTAAGGAAAATCTGAAAAGATAGACGTTGGGGAGTGTATGTGCTATGGTGAGAAAATATATATTTTTTAAAAATTTTAAAAAGGGGCGCCTGGATGGCTCAATGTGTTAAAGCCTCTGCTTTTGGCTCAGGTCATGATCCCTGGGTCCTGGGATGGAGCCCCACATCGGGCTCTCTGCTCAGCAGGGAGCCTGCTCCCCGCCCCCCACCGCCTGCCTCTCTGCCTACTTGTGATCTCTCTCTTTCTCCGTCAGATAAATAAATGAAATCTTTTTAAAAAATGAAAAAAATATGTAAATCCTGGAACAGTAATGTATTCTTCTGGGTGAGTTAGAGGTGGTGTCTGAGCTCATATACTGAAGATGGGTACATTAGCATCTCTTGGCTTGGTTCCAGCTATTCGGGTAATCCACCCACCTTCATTTGCTCTGATTAACAGTGGAAACTTCCATCCACTTCAGATGAAACCTATTCCTGCACAGAGACATGTAAATCTGGCCTTATGAATAAGCTAAGAATCACACAATAGGAAAATATTTCATTTCCTGAAGTCTGAGGTTTTGCATCTTAAATCACATTCTGTGTGAAAGATCAACAGCATAGTCCAGGTGTGGCTGAGTCTTTTTTTTTTAAGTTTTTTTTAAAGGTTTTATTTATTTATTTGACAGACAGAGATCACAAGTAGGCAGAGAGGCAGGCAGAGAGAGAGAGAGGAGGAAGCAGGCTCCTGCCAAGCAGAGAGCCTGATGCGGGGCTCGATCCCAGGACCCTGAGACCATGATCTGAGCTGAAGGCAGAGGCTTTAACCCACTGAGCCACCCAGGTGCCCCTGGCTGAGTCTTAAGAGTAGTTATTTGAGGGGTGCCTGGGTGGCTCAGTGGGATAAGCCTCTGCCTTCGGCTCAGGTCATGATCCTTGGATAGAGTCCTGCATGGGGACCCTGCTTCCCCCTCTCTTTCTGCCTGCCTCTGCCTACTTGTGATCTCTCTCTGTGTCAAATAAAGAAATAAAATATTTTTAAAAATTTAAAAAGAGAGTATTTATTTTTTAATATTTAACTTAATATAACAAATAGTCACAAAACAATAATAGGTACCAGGAATTAAGCACCAGCTATATACTGTTCTGTTATTCCTAAATTTGACTAGTGAAATATTCCTTAGACTTCTGTACTACGGTTTTTAACCTTTTACATTATGTGTCCTGGGCATGGGTGAAGTGGGACAATCCTCACAACCACATTAGCAATGAATAGTCCTGTCTTCCTTGCTAAGATAAATTGGTCTGCATAAACAATTGGATCATGAAGTGATCACGTTCTTTTTCTTTATCAATATGACTTGATAAATGCAAGGACTGAGAATACATTGCTATTATTTTAGTGGTAGAGCATAAAGTTGAAATGATAAAAACTACTGCTTTTCGAATCCCTAGAGCTGCACTTATTATTCAGTTTTTCCATTACTTGTAAGATATACCACAGTATCTTTCCTTTTATTACTTTTGTGTGCTTAAGCAAGTGGCTACAGACAAAAAGTAAGCCAGAAATAGGGTCGTTAACGACAGAGTCTCAAGAAAACATGGGATATGTGGGTTGAGATGGGAATAGTACAAATGAGACTTCCACAATCTGGGATTGAAAACTAATAGGCTACAATTAACTGAGCGCTGTCCCTCTTATAATGGGTTCTACGTGACAAGGTAGTTGTTTCTATAGAATGACCTCATAGAGAAAAGGAATTAGGTGGGATCAGGTATTTGTTTCTAAGGATGCTGAGCAACTTCTAGTGAAACAATGAGTAGACTAAATTATGGAATACCTGATTCAATGTAAAAGACAAAATAGAGCCATTACAAAATTCTACTACAAGAATCTCCTTCCACTTAAAGCCGAACGAAGGCCAAGACAACTTGAAGAATGAGTTTAGAAATTGGTCTATTATGAGACTGATGTGCTGTCTACTGCACTAAGACGGCACTAAAATTGGTCTATTACTTCAGTGTAATATCAGTTGAATTCACCACTTTACCACATTTCTTCAGCAAAACTGGGAACAACGGTAACCAAAATACATGATCTGGAAAATCCTGAGCCTTTCTAGGCGTTTAAAAAATAGCTCACAGTAAGCCCTGCTTGTAAGAAAATAAATAACAGTTTGTCTCATATTTCTCATTGAGGCTCACACTTTGAACTATGAAAACACCTTAGGTCTGATGGTGATACTACAATATCAGAACAAAAAGAATTATAGATTTTAAGGGTGCCTAAGAACATAAGTTTATATTAGTCCCTATTAATTGCGATTGGGGCTGTAATCTATTATTTATATACTGATTATCTCTAGACTTAAGATAGATATGAATGATAAAATTTCAGAAGTGACCATTAAAATAATAGAGAGTGTATAATGTCTAAGACAGTAAACAAAACAATGCACTAACAAAAAATCCAAAAGAAGGTAAGAAATGAGAAAAGTGGAGCCTCAAAAAAGCAAGACAAATAGAAAGCAAAATAGTTTGCATGTATTAGTAATCATAATAAGTGAAAATGAGCTAAACTTAGTAGTTAAAAGATACCATTAGATTTTTTTAGATCCAGCCACATGCTAAAAAACAAGTATACAGAAACTTGAAAAGTAAAAAGAATACAAAAATATACTATACAAGCACTAACCAAAAGGAAGTTGGCATAGCCAAATTAATATGAGACAAAATCGATTTTAGGACAAAAAAAACATTATTAAAGATAAACATAACTGAATGGTTAAACAAACTGTACATCTATATGATGAAATACTATTTGGCAATAAAAAGGAAAGAACAACAACCTGAATGAATCTCAAAGGCATTGGACTGGGGTGGGGAAAAAAGCCAGTCTCAAAGAATCACATACCATGTGATTCCATTTATATAACATTCTTGAAATGAAAAAGTTACAGAGATGGAGAACACATTAGTGGTTTCCAGGCATTGGGGTCTGGTGGGGTGAAGAGTGGGTGTGACTAGAAAGAGGTAGCACAAAGGAGATCTTTCGGTAATGGAATAATTCTGCATTTTGATTGCAGTGTTGTGATAAAATAGAGTAAAACTGTGCACACACATTGTACTGATGTCAGTTTCCTAATTTTGTTTTCACACTATGGTTATGTAGGGTGTAGCCATTGGGGGAAACTGTGTGAAAAGTATGGAAGACCTTTCTGTTCTATCTTTGCAATAAATCTATTATTATTTCAAGATAAAGAATTTTTGAATGATGGTAAAAGGTTCAATACACACACACAAAAATAATTTTAAATGTATAGGCATTTAATAAAGTAACCTCAAAATATATAAAGAAAAATGTTATAGAACTATACAAAGAAGTGAACAAACCAGAAATCACATGAGAAAATTCAGCATACTTCTGTAAAGTATTCAAAAGACAAGGAGAAAAAAACTGTAAAGATATAGAATAGTGAACAATGCAATCAACAAGCTGATTTAAAGGACATACAGAATCCTACACCCAATAATAGGAGAACACACTTTCTTCTTAAACTACATAGAACATTTATAATAATTAATCATGAACTTGGCCACAAAGCAAGTCTCAACAAATTTCTAAATATCAGTATCATAAAGACAATCTTATATGACCAAATGCAATTAGGATAGAAATAAATAACAAGATAACATTTAAAAAACCCATGTGTTTGGAAATTTTAAAGCATGCTTCTAAATAATTCATGAGTTAAAAAAGGAAACATAATGGAAATGTTTAAATACTGAGAACTGAATAATAATTAAAATATTGAAGATCAAATCTGTGGAATTCAGTAAAATCAGTATATCAAGGGAAATTTGTGGCCTTAAATTTTTATGTTATATGATATATTTAGCAGAAGCAAATCTATGGAGACAGAAAGTAGAATTGTGGTTGATGAGGGCTGGAAGGGCAGTGGAGGAGAAATGGAAAGTGGCAGCTAATTGATGCAGGGATTGGGGGGGAGGTGACAAAAATGTTTTAAATTTATCATGGTGATAGTTGCACAACCTTGTAAATACATTTAAGAATGTTGAATTATACATAGTAAATAGTGAATTGTTTGGTATATAAATTATCTCTCAAAGAGTTGTTATTATATTAAAATCTTATGTTAGACTAAAAAAAGACTAAACATCAATAAGCTAAGCATCCAAATTAAGCAGAAGAAGACTAAGAGAAAGACTTTAAAACAGATGAAAAAGACAAGAGCAAACGATAGATAAAATAGGAAGCAAAAATACATTAGGCAGTATTAACAGAGACAAAAGTTGTTCCTTTGTATGGTATAATAAGAAAGGCAAACCTTCGGTGAGATTAGTCAAGAAAAAAGTATAAATAAACAATAATAATGCATAAGCAGAGATTTTTAAAGATAGTACTGTGACTAACTTTATGATAATAAATTTGAAAACACGGATGAAATTGATGAATTCCTTGGAAAATAAAACTTAGCAAAACTTACTCAAAAAGAAAGACCCAAAGTGTCCTATAACCACTGAGAAATAAGTAGTTTAAAAGTCCCTCTACTCCCCCTCAAAATAGCCCAGATGGAATAGATAATTGTAAGTTTATACAATCTTTTCCAGAGTGCAGAAAGAAGTACTACTACCCAATGCATTTTACAAGACTAGTACTAACCTTTATATCAAAACCAGAAAAAGTCAGTATGAAAAAGGAAAATTATAGATGTCTCACTTATAAACATATATGTGGAAATTTGGAATAAAATACCAGCATGTAGAATCCAGCAATGTAGTAAAATATGTCACAATCAATATTGGAAAGCAAAATTGGCTTAACATTAAAAAAAAAATCCAGCAAACCTTAATTGACACATTCTAACACTTATATGGAGGTTTTAAACTTCAAAAATATTATGTCAATTTTGAGAAATAAGGATAAAGAGGAGATACTTATTCTATCAGATAGTAGGATATATTATAAAACCAAATACATTAGTCAGGGTAACAACAAGCTCTGCTACATTACAAATGAACCCCTAAAATCTCAGTGAAATAAACACAGGTTTATTTCTTGCTTATATAAAATTCAATAGAGTTTGGGCAGCTCTGAAGTCTTCCATGTATCCACGGCTTTGTCCATCTGTCCATCTTGTGGCTCTTTCATCTTAA
Organism: Mustela nigripes; assembly: GCF_022355385.1. Lineage (NCBI taxonomy): Eukaryota > Metazoa > Chordata > Mammalia > Carnivora > Mustelidae > Mustela > Mustela nigripes. The sequence continues at coordinate 45,317,843 of NC_081575.1, forward strand.
TACATGGCCTTTTTTTTTTTTACACATGTTTAAACTACCTTGGCCCAGAAGTCATTCACATTACTTTTGCTTATAGTAGTACCCTGTCCAGGTCTAGTCAAGTGACCCCAATCCAAATGCAAGGCAGGCTGGGAAAGTAAGGAAATACAAAGATCATTTAGTGAGTATTAGCTAGCCCTGCCAGATCTTGGTAATAAAAACAATATGGAAGAGATAGTTAAATGGTAAGACCAAGAGACAGATATAATACAGAAACCTAATATACTATAAAACTGGCACCACAAATCAATGGAGAAAGGATGCACAGTTTAGTATAAGGTATCAGGAAGACTGGCTCACTATTTGGAAAAAAATAAAACTGGACCCCTGCCTAGCACCAAATATAAATCTGGATACCAGAGAACGAAAGACCAAAATATGAAAGTTAAAAGTATGAAGCTAATAGAACATAATGGAGAAGAACATCTTTGTGGACTACATTTGGATGATAATGGCTTAAACAAAACCTCAGAACAACATACCATAAGACAAAAAAGATTAATAGATTTGATTACATAAAAAAATGAGAGTTTCTATTCAATAAAGGACACCAGGAAAAAGTTAATTGATAACAGATAGAAAAAACACATTTGCAATATGTTAAACTAACGAAGAATTAATATTTAGCATACATAAAGTACTCCTACAAATTGAAAAGGACAGGATCACACCACCCTAAATTTGCAAAATATATAAAAAGTATACTGAGAGAAGAGGAAAACCAAAATGTTTAGAAATGCATGATGTTCAAATTTGTTTGTCATATAATTGCTAATTAAAATACAATTACATATATATTTACACCTATTTGGCCGGCAATTAGAAAACTGTGACAAGCCAATGGTTAGTAAGGGTCCAGAGATACAGGAACTTCAACACAAACAGCCTATTAGATTTTAGATTGGAATGCTATTCCAAAAACAATCTGACAGTACTTAATCAAATTAATTATATATATTCCCTGTGGTCCAACAATTCCATTTATTTTATATATATTCCAGAACACATTTCACATAGGCACATAAGGGGACATGTGTAATGACCTTCACGACAGTGTTTGAGGAAGTATTATACAGTTGGAAGCAGTCTAGATTTTGTTTCTAGGAAAATGAGGAAGTAAATTAAAGTAGATGAATGCTGTAGTACATCACACAACAGTTAGAAACTATAGCCTAGATGTACACAGAGTAACATGTAACCTTTTTTTTTTTTAAATACTGCTGAGCAGGGGGAAAAAATGAGAACCACAGTGCCATACCATTATCTAAATTAAAAAATCAGAGCCAGACTCCTGAACAAATGGGAGACAAGCCCTGAGCTAGGGTGGCATGTATCCTGAGGGGGCCTGGGCCATGCAGGGAAGAGTGACCTACTGTGTTCCTGGCGGCCATCCCTCCCTGGTTGCGATGGGGGCCAGACCCACGCCCCAACTCTCCTCTCTGTTGTTATGCATGAACATGAGGAGCTGCAGTTATTGTTTATTCATTTGGTCCAAAATGTAGCTTAGGATTTGGGGATGTGGATTTTTTAAACAATTTGTTTTCTTTTGGTTTAAGGGGGGTTGTAGACACCAATCAGTGCCAAGTGCCAGGGAGGAAGGGAAGGGTCTGGTGGTGTCGCCTGTTCCGCATGCACCTATGCGTCTGGGGCTGGGCTGGACAGCTGGCAGGCTGTCGTGGGTGGAGTTAGGGGGGGTGGTCTGTATTCAGCTGATTGATAACTGCCAGGCGCTGTACTGCACACGTCCCCAGAGCCTTCTGGGACCATATGCTTTTCAGGGCATTTCTCCCTCCAGCCAGGGCCCATCTGGCACCTGACGGGGCAAGTCTCCTCCAAGAAAGTCCCAGAGGACAGCGACCAGGAAGGTCGTGGGGCCCACTCCTAGCCTGAGCCCAGCCCTCCAAGGTCTGGTGGAAGCACAACATTGGGTCTGGCTGGGATCCCACCTTCTCCCTGCTTGGTCCCTGTCAAACCCCCAGCTGCGTGCGGTTGCTGCCCAGAATGAACTACGTGTGGGGTAGTCACATCCTAGCAGGCAGCCCTTGGCGCCTGCAGCCTCAAGGATGCTCCAACCACCTTCGTTCTCCCTGCAGCCGCCCTGGCTCCCTGCCTCCCCTCAGTCTGCTGAAGGGCCCCATCAGTCTACCGCCCCCCACCCCCGTGGAGAACCCAAAGTCTTACTGTACATAACTCCAGGCGACGTTTCCATATTTATAGCAGTGTTGAAACCCCACGTGTTTTGCACAGGAAAGCACCCTCTCCCACCCCCGACCTTTCCCCCACCCCCAACAAAAGGTTTTCAGAATCCTTAAAGTTCCTGGGGCAGGCGGAAACAGGCTCACAGATTGTGCCTTGGCTGCAGTGAGGATTCCGAGGACAAGCAGCTATGGGGGTGGGGAGGAGAGGGAAACACAACATTAAAAAAAAAAATCATCCAAAAAAATTTCTGAAACAATTATTTAGGATGTTTGTGATTTGGCGACCTTGCTATAAATGCCATCATGTTACTGATGATTTCCTGTAGTGGGGGCTTGTCATTGTTTACTCATTTATTTACCAACGTCTGTCCTCCATCGGACAGTGGGCACCATCCCTCAGCTCCTAGCTCTGGCTGGGCCCAGCATCTGTGTTCTGTGATGCAATTTGGAGGTGGGGGGTGGGAATCTGTTCCTTGCACATTTTACAGTTACCTCATTTTCCCCATATATGTATTTGAGAAAATGCTAATATAGAGAGAAAAAAAATGGTTCTTAAAACTTGAATATGTAGGGTTTTTAATTTTCCATTCCTTTGGATTCACATGGGCTTGAAGCATTTAACATAACTAGTATGTTATATTATATATGTGTATACTGATTGAAATTTATAACAGATTAATACTTTTTTCAAAATGAAAATTGCTAGTTGTGCTTGAACAAGTAGTACAATGATTTTTTAATATTGTTGCCGATTTTAGAGGGATGTTTACTAATAAATGTATGATGTATATCAAGTATTGACCCCTAAAATAAAAATACACAAAAATTCATGCATACAAAATAATGTAAGTTTAAAAAGAACTCAGACAAAAATATACACATCAAATATATTAGAACAGTAGCCTCTGGGGAGAATGTAAGTGAGGAATAGAGATGGGAAGAAACAAAGTAATAAATTAATGAATAAAGAAAAGAGGGAAAGGTTTTGTTTAGACCAATGCAGATGGTATGATATGAAGAAAGGAATATAGTTATAATCCTCATCATCTGAAGTCCAAAAAAAAAGGAAGGAAAGAAGTCTATTCATGTTGTAGTAGCATAAAAAGCTAAAACTGTTGTAACAAAAGACTCAAAAATAGTATGACTCTTTAAAAAATTATTTCCCACTCACAAAAGAACCTCAGGTCAGCAGAGGCGTTCTGCTGCACGTGACCGTTCAGGGTCCCATGTTTATTCCATGTTATTATACTCCACTCTCCCCTAGGTACTCAGAGTTCTGCCCATTCAAATGGTAGCACAGATCAGGCATGGAGTTTTATGAGGGAAAATCTGGAAATGATATACATCACTCCTGCAATTCATTATAATTCAATATAAATTCAGTCTAACTAGCACACTCATTCATAAGGGACACTGATAATTGCCATCTACTTGGGTGCACAGGAGGAAACAGACAGCATGGATATTGGAGAGCACTAACAGCCTCTGCCACAATATGCAAGAGCTTTGTAAAAGGGATTATAAAATGTTATCAAAAGATATTAATCATTCAGGATGCTGGTCACAGTGCCTGCTTTTCCTGACTCTGGGTAACAGTTTTCAAATGTCTTCAGACTCACTGATACCTTTCTCAGGGCTGGCCTGATCCCCAGGCCCCAGGCCCCTCACTCCCCTTTCCATCCTATAGATATTACTATCTTCCATTTCCCTAGCAACCATCCCCATCCACCAAAACGGCAGTGTGGTTGGGCAGGGATTGGGGTTACAGAGTGTGCAGGAGGTCAGCAATAGAGTCAGGGAGTGAACATGAGATTTTTACTTACTTCCTCATATTTTTCAGTACTATTTCAGCCTTTAAAAATAAGCATCAGCATGCAATCATGTTCACCATCAAAAAAAGGCAATGAAATTATTTTCACTGAAAAATTAACAAGGAATCAATATGACAAAAAAACTATCATAAAAAAATTTTCCAACCTAAAAGGGAGGCATCATTTCAAGTGCCTTAGTCCAATTAAGTTTTACAATTATTATCATTTTTCTTTTGAAGAAGTGTTAATAAACATGCTAAGATATTTAATACATTTTTAGACTGAATCCTTCTAAACGAAGAGATTCAACTCTGGACAAAGGGAAGAGCTATGAAGCTGAGAGAGATGAGCATGTGGAATGTGATGGATGCAGAGATGTCTGATCCTCCCTGTTCTGTCAAGAGTGAGGCAAGGTGCTGTCTCCTGACACATTCCCATATTCCAGAGCTTCACATTCTTTGTATTCGGGCACTTGACTCTGTTGCTCCCTCCAAGGATATATATGGACAGGTGACCAAGGTGGTAACCTGAGTAAATGTCTTTGGCCCAGGTTCCCATAGAGATAATTCAGTCCCAGCATAGATGGGACCATTATTCCTACCAATGGAAACCAGAACAAGATCCCTTCTAGACCTCTGCAACTGAGGGTTTTCATGAAGCCCAGAGAAATGATTGCTGTGGGGAAAGCTCCCCAGACCCACTTGTTCTCAGTCTTTATTCATGATGCTTGAGTAGAAACTGCCCTGAATCATTTCTGCTGCCTCCCACCTGGCCTAAGGAGTGCAGCCTGGTGAGTGTCTCATCCGCAAACTCCAGAGAACCCAGGAGGAACCTAGTCTTGCCACAAGATTGCTGCCTACCAGTCCACCGCCTCCCTGGTGGCTCCTCAGCTAGACTTAGGCCAGTATCCAAGGAATTCTCACCCACTGACCATACTGATTAACCTAGACCAAGTGTTCTCTAGTCGTGTGAAAAATACCTGGAAAGTATATGCAAGATTATGCGCTGGGAGTGAAGGGAGGGTGTATGTGGATTTTTCAGGAGAGAGAGGATATAATAACATATTCTTGTTGTTAAGTATAACCCTCAAAGATATTAAGACTCAGACTAAATAGAAGATCTGTTTCTATTTTTTTCTAAATAGGATGATTTATATTTACTTTTAATAATGAAATAGTACAGTCATTGTAAAAATATTCAAGCAATGCAGAAATGTATTCATTTATTCATTTAGTAAGTCTTTATTGAGTGCCTCAGCAAGTTACGAAAAATACAATGGTGAGAACAACTAGGCCTTTGCACTCATGAAACTCACAGACCAGTGCAGGATATACATTAACCAAGAAATCACACAAGTGTATGTATAATTAAAATTTCATTTAAGTACAGAGAAGAACTAGAACACAGACATACAAGAGTATATGCCAGAAGACCAAGACACACTCTGAAGCAGTAGATAGGGGACAGGAAGAGTTCCCTAAGGAAGTGAAATTTGAGCTGAAATAAGGAAAAATATAGTTAACTAGGCAAAAAAGACATTATAAATATCTTGTAATTCACTGCTACAGAATGCCATAGCTAAGGCAATGTGTCATATCCTTCCAGCTATTTTACTATCCTCACACAAATCTGTATGTATCTATGCGTGTATATATTTTTATGTAATTGGAATAAACCTCAGTCCACAAATTCTAGTGTTTAAGACATCCAACTTTTATTTTCTATAGCAATACTCATCATTTCCACTTTGTAGTCTCACTGCATGGGGGTGACCAAAATGGTATGAGTTCAGATCTACTATTTTTCTCTATGGTTGCATCTAAGTTCAAGGATGCTTATAAAGTGCCTTAGAGTGTTGGAAGGAAGGAGTCCAAATGGTTCTGATGTCATCTACAAAATTCACCATTCTCATTCCTTCCCTGGGGCCCCTTCAGACATAGTGGCTCTCTATTTGCTTCTGTGTCATCCTTGATCGATCAAGACTTTCTCTGCTGCTTCCTGCCATGGTTATGAGGGGACATAGAAAGCTTGGTAAGACCCTATACTGTCCTGGCTAGAAGTAATATAAAGCAGCCACCTCCAAATGTCTCTTAAGAGACATGACTATAAGTCACCTACACAATCCAATCCAACAAACCTATCTGAGGAGTTTCCTGTCAGTGGCAGATTGAACTGACTTGGAAAGCTTTCCTCTTCCCACCTGAAACTCCCACAGAAATTATAGAATATGCACTCCCTCTAAAATTAGTAATATAGTCAAGTTCATCATGAAATTGAAATCCCCAAGCATCAAAGGAACTAACAACAGTGAGCAGGAAATAAAGACAAACAGATGGATATTAGTTTTAAGGGCTGGGGGCCAGGGTTTTAATCCCACCTCATGACAGAAGGCAATGCTTCTGGGCAGTGGAAGATGGGAAGCTGGTAGTGAGCTCCTGTCTAAACCCAGACCCCAAACAAACACAATCAGGACAAGAAATGATGACTAGAAAATCTTTCCTCACAGCAAAAATACTGTTTTGCTTATCTTTTATTTGAAGATGTAGCCAAAGATCCCCCTGGAAGCAATCAGAACCCACACCAACACTCATAGGTACAGGGTTGAATTCACACTTCCTACATTTTTGATAGCCCAAAGGATACAAATTAACATAAAAATAATCTGGAACTGGGTGAAATGTATATGGCCCTAGCAGAAGTAAATAGAATATATTATTTGTTTATGTTTATATTATCTCTCAATGAAATAGAACTATTGAAGGAGTCAGGTATAATCCTTAGCAAAATAAATAAATGATAGCAATTAAAGGGCTATGATTAAAGCTAGAAAAATGATTTTGGGGATTGGAAAGCACAATTTTCAAATTTAAATACTCATTAAATGAAGAAGGAAATACTTTAAAAATTAGAGAATTTATAGGCATACCTTCTTATCTTAACAAAATTAGAAATAAATAACAAAAGATCACCATAAAATGTAACTGCCTGATAATATAGTATTGTTCTCTAAAATAACCACGAGGTCAAAGAGAAAATTAAAACTAAAGTTGTAAGTTATCTGGAAAGCAGAGAAAATGAGAATACTTCATATCAAAGCCTATAGGGCATGACAAAAGCTGTTCTCAGAGGAAAATAAGGTCTTAATCACATTATTTTTCAAGAAGACCATAAATAAAGGACATAAGTACTCTTCTTGAAGAATTAAATAAAGATAAATATAACAGAACATATCCAAAAATACAAGAAATTAGGACAGTTAAAGACAAAAATAATGACCAAGATAAACAATTATAAAAGTGATTAATTAAAAGCTGGTTCTTTGAAAAGACCAATGACACACTCTTCATGAGTACAACTAAGTGAAAACAGAGGGAAAGTAAAAGTATACAAATTATGAATAATAGGAGGTTTAACTACATAGATATGATCAAAATAATTATTTTACATTCAAATCTATGACATCAAATTAAAAACTCTAGACATAATAGATGATTTCCTAATAGAAGTTATGAACATTAACTCAAGAAACAGAGGATTTGAGTAGACAAACTACTAGTGAGAGGATTGGAAATGTGATTATAGTCCTACCACTAAAAGAGGAACCAGGATCAAATGATTTCACAGTTCAGTTCTATCTAACCTTTAAAGGAGAGATAATATCCATGTTATTCAAGCTCTACCAGAAAAGAATAAAAAAACTGAAAGTTATCTAATGAATTTTATAGTTAGCAACCCTAAAAGCTAAACATGTTAAAGATATTACATAAAAGACAATTATAAACAAATACTAACAATATATGTAAAATCAAAATACTAACAAATTATACAACATATAAACAAATAGAACCCAGAAGCTGGGCAAAAAAAGCTGGATTGCAGCTTAATATTGTCCCAGTGTCAATGTCCCACTGATATTTATTTCATTTTTTATTGTTTTTTATTATTTCTCATTTTGTGCTCATATATGTTTTATAGGTTTAAATCTCTATATTTTCCAGTTTTTTTATGAGAATATTACTTTATCTCGTTAGTGTCCTCCAAAATGTCTTAATTCATAGTGTTCAAGCACTCTAGATCTAACAGTTCATTCCATGATTCAAAAAGATCAATGTCTTATCTTTGGTTCCAAGGAACATTTAACAATATATAATAACTCTCCTGTTTGGAAGATTGCATTAACTAGCAGATTCTCAAATTCTCAAACACATTGATTAGTTCATTCACTGTCATGTGTCCCAGGACAATGTTAAGGTTGCTTTGAGTGAAGTGTTGTCATAGTCACAAAGTCATCTGCTAGACTGTTTTTAAAAATTGTAGCATTCTCATAGCCCAAAGTGTATTGTGTTTAACCTTCTGGTGTTTTAAAGGTCTCCATAATAGACTCAATAGCACAATGAATTACTAATATCGCAACCCACTACTATTAATTTCATCTTTGATAAAAATGTTTCTGTGATAGAAGACTTCACCAACAGTCCTCAGTGTACCATACCTCCAAGATAGTAAAAAGACCAATAATGTTTCCGTTTACAGAGAAGAATAACATTTTGTAAATAACCTATGACTAATAATGTATGAAAAGTTACACCAAAAAGTGGAGGAAAGTATGGCATATTCAAAGTCTGGGCCTGGGAAAAAGAAGTAAAATTACTTCTCTACTTCATACCACTCACAAAAGTATATATTAGGATTAAGCACACACAAACACACACACACACACAAACACACACACACACACACACACACACATTTTTAAAAGCTTGAAGAAAATATAAAAAATTATTTTAAAACCCCAGGGTGGCAAAAGTCTGCCTCAGCATGAGCCCAAACCTAGATGCCCTAAAGGGAAAAGCAAAGTGATATGACTACCTAAAAATGTAGATCATCTACAGAAAAGGACAACATGAACAAAGTTACATGAGGTAAGAGATGCATGGAAAGATACACGTGATATATTTTAAGTGAAATAAAAGTTGCAAAACAGAGCAATGGACTGTGAGTTCAATTTCTCATTTTTTATTCACATTTTTATTTACTTACACATATTTATTTACTCATTTTTATTCATATTTTATTCACAATAAAAGTGTGAATATGGGGGCACCTGGCTGGCTCTGGGGTTAAAGCCCCTGCCTTCAGCTCAGGTCATGATCCCAGGGCCCTGGGATCAAGCCCTGCATTGGGCTCTCTGCTCAACGGGGAGCCTGCTTCCCTTCCTCTCGCTCTGCCTGCCTCTCTGCCTACTTGTGATCTCTGTCTGTCAAATAAATAAATAAAAATCTTTAAAAAAATGAAAAATAAATAAAAAATGTGAATATGTATATCATTTATTTTCGTATGTGCACAGAACACATTAGACTGGTAATAGTAGGTAATTGCAATGATGGGTAAGAAGGGGGCAGTTTTACATTTTATTTTATATGTTTACCTGTTTTAGTTTTTAGTAAGCATGAGTCATTTCTGTGGTTTAAGATAACACAGTAAAGAAGATTAAAATTGAGTTCATTGTGAAAAATAACTCCTCAAAATGCTGGTAACTCTTAAATCTGTCTCAAAGTGGTAGTCAAATGCCCAGCTGGAGGCATAATGTTGTCTACCTGTCAACAAGTCAATGCAGAACCTATGCTATGGCCTTCTTCCCCAGACACTTGTTTTCCCCTCTCTACATTGAACTAATATATCTGGGACATCTATCAGCAATATAAAAACAGTTGAAAAACATTTCCAGGGTGTTACTGATACCGTAATACTTCCCTGTTTATATCCATATCCACCTAAACAAACATAATCACATATGTGTGATATGCATTTATAGACCTGCACAAGTCATGATATTCACAACATAAAGATTTAACCTTTATATTGGAAGAAAATCAACCAGAATTTACTGAATTTTCATTGGTGACATGGTGCGATTTAACACTTCCAATTTTCAGCTATAGATTACAAGGGCCAGCTTAACAAAAGGTGAAGACTGATGATGTTAAATAGTAATTGACTATAAGGAATCATTGTCCAAGTCAGTTCAAATGGATTTCTGATTTATAAAATATTTTAAATACTGCTACTTTTATTTGTTCTTGCCTAAATTCCATTTTTCTAATATCAAAAAGAAAATCAATTTAACTCATTTTAAATGATAAAAGAAAGTAAAAACTAAAAGTTTTCCTTTATGAATCCATGTCATTATGTCTGGATTGTCATTAGAGCTTATCAAAAGAAAGTCACAAAAATTGGTGTGAACTCAGTTAAATCACATTTCAGTGAACAGAAGACTGAAGTGGAAATAGAAAAAAGTACTTGAAGAGATGACAATTCATTTTGCTTGGTTTAAGAAAAATTTAATAACAAATTGTCAGTACTCATCAAACAAAAATAATCCAGAAAAGGGAGAGACTAATCAACATGTAGAGAAGAATGCACTGCAAATACTAGTTTCCTCCTGCTGTTAAAGTATACATCTCTCAAACTCCGTATGAAAGCTAATTGATAATACATCTTTATAGTCATAAAATTGCCATGCACTGATACTCTGCCCCTGTCATGGGGGTATCCAAACAGACAAAATTTATATTTGTTTCCAGGGAGAAATATGCTCTAACTATTGAATACAAGTATTTGATTTCAGCAACTAGTCAATCCCCCCAGGAGACATGGATGCACCAGGCTCTCCTGCTTTGACAGGACCAGCATCTAGCTAAGTCAGTTTGCCCGGATTCCCTGAGCACTAAATAAATAATCTTCTGATAATAATTTGGTTTCTGAGATAGAGTGATGTTAAGGAGAGAACATTCTGAGAAGCAAACACTAAGAATTTGATCTACTTGGCAACGATTTTTCTCACAGTAACAGAAATGATCACTTTTTTTATTTTCAAAAAGAAATTCTGCCCCACCTGATATGTCCCTTACTCTGCAAACTTAGAAACGCTCAATAAACGGGGAACTCTGTGCCCAGACAAAGATCCTGCATTATTACTTACCCTTTCAGAGGTCAACAGGGCCAGAGAGTTACACTAAAGCCCAATCTCAATGGTGGACTGAATTATATGTGCATGAACCTGTAAGGATAAAGATACCCCTCCAATAGGGCTTCCTGCACTCCCCACCTCCCTTCTCCCTCCCCGCAGGCCTATCCCCAAACGTGCATTGCCCAAACCCTTTAACACAAGGCCTGAGGGGGACCCAATGGACAGGGTCAAGTGTGGAAGTACAACATTCTGAAAAACAAATATCTGTTATCCTGCTTAGTACCACACCTCAGGGCAAGGCAGACCAGGGGCCATTATCTTGGTTTTCTGCACCCCAAGATGGCAGCAAGATAGTTCTTATTTGAGCTGCAGTTCAAATAGAGAAACCAGAAAAAACCGTCAGCCTGGGATATGATGTAAAATGAATGTACAAAGTTAACATTGAAAATAGTCATAATCATGCTTAGAAAAGCCATTTTCAAGGGAACTTAGCAGAGAAATTAACCAAAAGAGGTATAAACACAAAATTTACCTGAACCACATCAATTTGCCAAACCCACACTTGGGATACTTATTGAGACAAAGCAAGTAAGATACGAATTTTAAAAAAAGAAAGCCAGTTTTCTGAGCCTTGAAATATTATGCTTTGGGTGACAATTTATAAAAGAACTACACTCCATTTTTGTAAAATTACCTTTGAACACTTTTGACTGGGGTAGACCAACTTAAATTCCTAAAACCTTTCGATGAGAACAAAACCAAAATAGCCTCCCAGTTTCTAATTTCCTCGGTTTCCTGGGAGCTGCCATCATCTCTAAAGAGAGAACACTGCCTCCTCCCCGCCCCCATGATCTGCCACAGTCATGGTCACAATCCTAGAGCTGTGCCCTTCCCAAAATGATTGAGAGTGGCAACCTGCAATGTGAAAACATCAGGACATCAGCGTGTGGCTTGACCAACCATGTGGCCTGCCTGGACCAGGCTGTCACACATCTGTCTCACACAGCACTTCCCAAAGTCCAGGCGATTCGGTTCCAAGAAATACCCAGTGTGGGACACCCCAAGTCCACGCAGTGCCCCTAGGGCTGCGCCACACTAGGACTAGTTCGTTCTAGGTCTCTGTTCCACAAGACTTCCAGAAAATGTTTGGCATCCAGTCACATCCTGGATCACCACATTACCACAGCAATTACAGTTATTATTCTGTATTAAATGCCCACTGGTGGGTGAACGGGTGTCATGCGGATTAAATGGTCACAGAAGCACAAGGAGACTATAGCCAGTGATCCCCCAGAAGGAGAAAATAAAGATTGAAGTGGGAGGCAGGAAGAGGGGAAAAGAATGGGAAGGAAGATGAGGAGAAATCTGCCAGGAGCAGGTGGATGCTGATCAGGCCTCTGCCCCTGCTAAATGGTGGCTTTTTAGGACTTGATCTCATTTTTACCCACATTTAAAATGAGATTAAGTAATAAAATTCACTCAGCACCCCAAATTCAACATGGCTTGATGTGAATATTTTCTAAGGTTTTTTTTGTTTTTTTTTAAAGATTTTATTTATTTGACAGAGGAAGATCACAGGTAGGCAGAGAGGCAGGCAGACAGAGAGAGAGGAAAGCAAGCTCCCTGCTGAGCAAAGAGCCCAATGTGGGGCTCAATCCCAGGACCCTGAGACCATGATCTGAGCTGAAGGCAGCGGCTTAACCCACTGAGCCACCCAGGTGCCCCTCTATGGGTTTTTAAAAATTATTTATTCATTTGAGAGCGAGCGAGCTCCAGGAAGAGTAGGAGCAAAGTGGGAGTGGCCGGGTGAGAGCAGACTCCACTGAGCAGGGAGCCTGATGAAGCAGGGGCTAGATCCTAGGACCCCGGGATCAAGACCTGGGCAGATGTTTAACTGAATGAGCCCACCCAGGCGACCCATGATTTTTTTTTTTTCCCTCCAGCTACACATCTGGGGTAGAAAACAAGTCTCGTTGTCTCTACTGTCTCAAGTATCTCCAATGAATATTTCTTAGGAGAAAATTCAAAAAAAATGTAATCAGTCTCCAAAAATTTACAGCATCATCCAATTTTATGTACAGAATATATAGAAATATGGATAATAAAAGTGTCTGAAAGTGTATACACTCAGTTTCGATTCTGTGCTTCTCTCTCCAGAGGCCAGTTCCTTACACTCTTACACTTTGTACCTTCTCTCTGGGAATCACATCCACTTCCATGCCCTCAATTACCATTCATCCTCCCCGTGGCTCCCTAATCCCCCCCCCCAAGTGCTCCCTGAATACATTCAAATGACAATAGGCTGTCTTCATCTTGATATCACAAGGATTCCTCAAACTCAATTTATTTTAAGTGGATTAGTCTTCCCCTCCCAAATCTTTTTCTCCCACCTAGTCGCAGAGCAAGAAAAATCTTTGCTGCCTTTTCCCCGAGCATATCTGTGAAACTAGTGTCAAATGAGTCTCCACTTTGGATGTGATTCAATAAAGTCACCATATGCAACAGCTTGAAGCCAACCAGTTCCTGACCCTTTCATCTAATATAGACAACATTAAGGTAAGTATGTGGAAGCCTGGGGCTGGAAGCAGATGGTCACTGAACAGAGGATTTTACCCTTTCCTGATCTCACTAGGAGTATGTTGTGGAGGCTGGTGAGATCACATCTGAGGAAACACTGAGTCCTGGGAAATAAGAAAACCTTATTCTTCTGAGAAATTATTTTAACAGTTGTTTTGCAGGAATGACAGAACTCTACATACTAGTCACTTAATAAATGCTAACCTTTATTGTTATTATTTATTAAATGACACTGACACATGGCAGAATTCCCCCAGCAAAACAAAGGTCAACAAAAACAAAAACAAAAACAAAAAAAACTATCAACCCGGCATTCTAGGGGAATAAAGGTGATTTAACCTTCATGACAAACCCCATCTTCATCACTCATCCAGCATTGCAGAGAGGAAACTTCAACCCATCTCATTTTTAATCTCAATTGTTTTCTATTCAGCACATGTACTACCCACCTGCTTCATTCCCAACACTTCCTTTTTCAAAAATTTCCCCCAAAACAATGTTCATTTTATACAAATAACACACAGATGAATAAAAAGCAAAAAGGTTAAATATCACTAATTATACTTCCACTCAAATATACCAGCTACTGTTTGGATAACTGTAATTCCATAGTTGTGTCTACCTTAAAATATGTTTTACGATCTTCAAAAAGAAATGAATCATTCGATGAACACTGCTATCTAACCTACCTTTCTCATTGAACAATGTAGAATGAATATCTTTTCCTGGCAATATGGATTTGACTCAACATAGTTATCTTATATACCATGTGAATGTTCCTTAATTTATTGAAGCAATCCAGTGTGTTAGACAGTTAGGTTGCTTCCAGTTCTTACTGTTTTGGACAGTGCTGGGATGAACAGCCTTGTACATACAGTCTTTAGCCAATTATTCAATTATTTCCTCAGGACAAAGGGTTTACATACTTGAAGGCTTATATCTGTATTACCAAATAGCCCACCACAAACCCGTACAAATTCAGTGTAAACTCATTCCTACCACCAGAGTTTGATAGGATCCATTTCTCCACACCCTTGTAGACACTGCACAGCTGGTGAGAGAGAGACTGCTATATGAATTCCAATTATCCTTTCTAGTCAAAAATATTTAATGGCTCTTGGTGTTCTGTAGGATAATATTCCGACAGCTCTGCACAAACTGACTTCACTCAGCTTTCCAAACTTCCATTCCCCACACTCTCCACTCTAGGTAGACTGTCATAGGAAAAGGGATTCCTACCTCCATGCCTTTTCTCAGCCTAGTGTCCCCGCACTCCCACTCTTGGAAAGCCTAACGACTTAGAGTATTCTGGACTTATTTCAGAAGGTGGCTTCCTCCAGGAATCTATAGCTGACTGTTACATCCCCCAGAAGCCTTTGCTTCCTCTACCCTCTGAGAACACACATTTGACAATGAGTATATGCTCCAGATATTCTATCTTTTTGTTTGTGTATTTCTTATCTCTCCAACTAGATTATAAAACCAAAGGACAAGGATGGTCTCTTTCTTTTTTCTTTCTTTCTTTTTCAACATTAACACACAACTTTATTGATGATACACAAAGTTAATGCAAATGACAGGAGGGAGCTTACTTATGACCAAATGGTTCACTGTCACGCAAAAGAAATAGTAGAAATATTTCAATCTACGTAGCGGGATAAAAAGCAACAAACATGTTTTCAGAACAGGTAGTGATATTCATTCACCCAGCTTAGACCTGAAAACCAACTCAGCTAAACATCAGCATTGATGATACAATGATATTCATCACTCAAAATTGGCAGCTGAAAGGGTTCCTTTACCATATAAACAAGGTGGAGAAAAAGGACTAGTTTACAATGTGTGTCACTTCTAAACTACAAACAAGAAGTTATTCCTGGGTCTTTGGGAACATATGCTCAGCTAGTTTGGCCATGAATTTTCCAACCTTTACTTTCACCAAAAAATCATGGTGACTTTCTATCCCCAGAATCTTGTCAGCACACACTTGAAATTCTTTTAGAAAGAAAAACAGTGAACCTTCGCTGAATGCATTCTGAGTAGGTTCATTTTCTTCCCATTTAAAATTGTCATTTATGTTCTCAAATATGACCAGAAGTTTAAGAATAACCTCTTTGTTCTCCTTCTTGTTAAAGAGGGAACCAAGTGAAGATGGCACTTGGGCCCTGAGCAGTTCTCTAGCCATGGCTGGATTTTCAGCCAAATTCAAAAGGAGTTTCAAAACCTGAAATTTGGTTTCTTCGTTTCCCGCTGAAAATAAACGAAAAAAGTCTGAAATGGAATTAGCAAGCATGTGCTGATACTCATTAGTAACAGTCATATTTGTAAGCAATCTTAGTCCAGCCAGCTGCACCGATGAGTTCAAGCGAGAAGTGATTGTGTCATCACACACTTGATTCATGTATATCTTAAGCCTGCGCTGATTTTCAGCATTCACACTCAAGTTATTCAGGACAATTAAAGCCTTTTCCTTAACTATGGGATCCCGAGTGTTGAGGATCTTTGCTACAATTGGGAGACCACCCAGATCACGAATAATATCTCTGTTAAATGCATAAGCAGCATTGTTACCCAGAGCAATTAAAGCTGCTTCAAGAATATAAGGTTTTTCAGACATCTCCACCAAGCAAAGAACTTTCTGCAGCTCCTGAGGGGACAAAATAGTATCGTCTGAATTGGGGGAAGCCCGTTTCTGAACAGCCCTGCGAGCCCGGGTAGCTCTGGCCCTTGCTCTGGCCCGTGCTCTGGTTCCGGCCTCAGTCCCAATCCGGGCCCAAGGTGGGTACCACACTATACCCTTGTTCTCACTGCTGTCATCATCGTCATCAGACCAGTCATTGTACCGGGCCCCAGGGCAGTCCCCAACATCATCAACATCCCCAGACCCACCCTCAGCCATTTTCTCCTTGTTCTGTTTTCTTCCCCGGGTCAGTCTATAAATGCAATAGCAGGCTCCAGCGCCAATCACCAGTCCCGCAGTCACCCAGCCTACTTTCCTGGCGTAGCCCATGCAATCGTCCCTGACAATAGCAGGGACCAAGGAACAGAGTATTCAGTCAGGCTGGGAGAGGAGGGCTATGGGCCTGCGTGCAGGCCTGTGGAAGGTGATCGTCTTCAGCCACGTCAAGGCCACAGTAGCTGATACTGGAGGTGGACCTAGGAGTGGAGGGAAGGAAATAGGGTTTAAGTTTCTCTTTTGTGTTGCCCCATGCAGAGAGCTGCACAGAAGGGCAGGAGAGTCATAAATGAGTTGGTAGGAAACGTAGATTGTTAACAAACCCTCTATATCCTCCTCTTTTCAGCCTCCCTCTACCCTCCCCAGCCCACCCTCTCCCCAAGCTTAGATAAAGGCAATGGAGTCCTTAGTCTCTGCTGGGCCCTCAGCCACCCCAACCTCGGGTGTCCCCAGGGAGTGGCACTGTTGCACTAACCTCCTCCAGACAGGCAGTTTGTCCCTTCTTCCCTCCCCTAGAGGTGTGCCACGCCCAACAACCCTCCTAATCTGCAGAGAAACCAGAGTCAGTAAGAACTGAGGGCTTGATGGATTGATTGTTCACCTTTGTAGCCTTCCTAAGTCACCATTCAGGCTGTCAGACCTTTTTTAACCTCTATTCCATCCAAAACATGCAGAAGCCCGCCCCTTCCCTAACCTGAAAGGGGAGGGATATTAGGGAAATAAGGTAGGATTGGGTGAACTTGTCCAAATGTGGCTGATTTCCAGCCCCTCCCCCATTCCAGGCAGCCCCCCAGGCCTACACCGACCTCTACTGATCCGAGGAAACTTCCTCCCTCTCTTCAAGTGGTGCCACCTGCTACAGCAGACCTGCAGGATGACAGATCGAAAACACGGGGACTAAGTGCTGTTGAGAGAGGAGGATTATGAACGAACTCCCTGATAGGTTTTCCTTCTGTCATTCTCCCTAGCCCCCACTCCCACACCCCCCTCCCGCGACACACACACACACACACAAACACACAAACACACACACCTCGAACGCCATTTCACCACAGTCCCAAACGTGCAAGAAACACACTCAGCCTCAGCCCTAATCTAGATTATTGCCATCTCTGGCTTCTCCCTACCCCCGCCCAACCCCCGCACCGCCCGCCCCTCTTAGGGTCCCCAGATAGTCTTACCCTCAAATCGACCTTCACCGATTGGGGGTTAATTTCCTTCCTCTTCTCTTGCCTGGCGTAGTGCCGCAACCTACGGAAAGACTGGCAACCCAGAAGAGGCTCGGACCCCCTAGACACAGAGCCATAGTCAGGAAGACACAGCCACAGTCAAAAAGACGGGAAACGGCCGCTACTGAGCGCTTGGTGGACGACCAGTCCCCAGGAGATGAAACTCTTTCCTAATTCTGAGGCCTCGTTCTCAAAGGTTTCCCCACCCTTATTAACCCCTCTCAGGGCTCTGCCGACAGACATCCCGTTGTACCTTCCCCCTCCCCAAATGACCAGCCTTTCCCCGCTGGCGCTGTCCTGAAGGACTGGGGGCCAACACCCAGGCCACAGCTCCTTTTCCGGATGACGGCCTCGGCTCCCAGCAGATTCCCAACTCCCATTCTCTGGGCTCCTCCCCAGACAGCCCCCCGCTCACCATTTCGCAGCATCGAAATGGGCTGCGGGGAGGGCAGATGTCTTGGAAAGCTGGCGGAGAGTGGAAGAGACGGCGGAGACGCCTGGGGACCCGCGACGGTCTCCACCCTACGCCCTTGGCCCCCCGACCTTGTGGAATCTCCCAGGCACTGACCTGCAAGAATCCCGGACAATTTCCTTCTTCTCCTCCTTCCCTCTGCCGCAGGCCCGCTGGCCCTCAGGGCAATGGGGAGCTAGTACTCAGACGGGAACAAGGACCAGAACAAGAAGGACTTCTGCACACGTCAGCTCTTGGTCACGTGAGATCTACGTCATCCACCAACTCGGGTCCCTAATTTCCCCTCCCACCAGCAGTGCGGCAGAAAAGGGCCCGCCTCCCTCCATTCCCTCCCCCACACCAGGCCTTGTTACTCTTTTCTTTGCTAATCCCATCTCCCCGTAGTAGTTGTGTTTGCCTTCCTCGGCTTACCAGGAAGGGACAGCATCTTCCCCTGGGGCTCCTGGCCACTTGTACTTTTTGAAAAATTGCCTCTTCCTTCCCTAAGCTCCTGGGACAACAACCTCTCCTTCAACCTCCCCTCCTCCCAGCTATTAATGTCTACCATTTCCTCTGAAATCTAGTCCCAGATCTGAAATGAAAAACCATTAGAAAAGGAGACCTGGAGTGAGAGTGTGTGTGTGTTTTTTTAACTTTCTTAATACTTATTTTGTTCTTTCTGTCCTGCCCTCTCCTGCCCCCAGCCTGAATTCTTTTGTGAGAAGAAAAATTACTATAAAGCTACTCTCATTTGAGGGGGGAAAAAAAGAGTGGGAGTTGGAAGAGTGATGTTGGGTGATGGCCTCCAAAAGCCCTACATTTTCTCACTCATGGGGAGTGTTACACACCTCACTCCAAACAATCTTAATGTCTTGAGGCCTAGCACATAACACAACCCTGAATGAGCTCATTAGAGTGTCTAAGATTGCATAAATCTTCTGACTTAGGCCAGTGTTCTAAACAGGAGCGTGACAGACTTTCACTGGCATGGCTTAGCAAGGAAGAGGCGTGGAGCCCTCAGAAGGCAGTAATACAGAGAAGGTTGAGCAGGAGTCACAACTACCTGGTGGATATCTGTCCAAAAAGGCATGCACACTGGCAAAGTAAGTAGCATAAAAGAACATTATGAAATATACTTGGATACAGATAGAGAATATCACCTCTAAATAAAAGTATTAGGGGAACATTGAGACCAAGATAAAATTGGCTGAACTTGGCCTCTGGCCTCTAGTAATTAGTGTGGAACCATTTCACTGACTGCTTTGGTGAGCTCAGTGATTCACCAGTCAGCAATGATTGAACCTTTTTTTTATATTGGGAAAAGTAATAAAAGTAATGTCAGAACATTGGGATCTACAGTGAGATTGTCCTTAATACTTCAGATATAAGGTAATTATCTGAGTATAACTTTTACAATCTACAGATAATACGGGAGTAAATCAAGAGACTGGAGAGTTTGGGAATAGGCAGAACTCCAGAGAAGTTCTGTGTAACTTCTAGGAGGCAGTACAAGGATCTGACTGAAATTTAGCAAACAGAAAACCACATCAGCTATGTGATTCTGGGTTCAGAGAAAGATCATGTGCAGCATGGGGCTTATTCAAGCATGGGAATGTATGAAAAGAAGACTCAGAGGAAAGTGATGGTAGCTCCCGCCCAAGTTTCGTCTGGGGAGAGGGAGGCCTGGCTAAGATGAATGAACATTCAGCTTTCCTTGGCAGAGCCATCCCTATAATGTGTGAGGGTCCTTAGGACTCCCTTAATAGAAAGCCACTTCTTAAGGTGAACCAGTGCCCTTGCTCTGATTGCAGGTTCACCAAGCAACTTCTGAGGTTGCTTGCTTCTTAAGTAGTAGCTTGCTTACAGAAAGAATGGACTGTAAAAATGGACAGAAACATCCAGTACCCTCTGACAGTTGTATTTTTCAGGGTAAATTATTCAGTTGTCACTCTTACTGGTCCTTAGCTTCCCTTTTGGCCCACTTAAAGAGAGGGTGGTGAGTGCTGTGAAGTGTGTAAACCTGGTGATTCACAGACCTGTACCCCTGGGGATAAAAATATATGTTTATCAAAAATAAAAAATTAAAAAAAAATAGCAATCAACTCAAAAAAAAAAAAAAAGAGAGAGAGGGAATGCAGAGATGCGTGGGTTCCGGTGTTCAGATCTAGATTTACATGTAAGTCTCTGTGAATGGGAGTCTTGACAGAGACCTCGCTTTCAGATCAAGTCAGGGCTTGATCATGCAACAACCAGGGCAAGACACTAAACTATAAATACAACCCTGTGGAATCCTGTCAGGAAAGCCAGGTCAGTTTGACTTAGAATACAATCCTGTGCATCACCATTTCTGAACTGTACCTCTCTGATGTTTAGTGAATGTGAAAAATCACAACCAAGACATTTTGTGGCACACAGGCCCCCAGCATCTCGTTTCATAGCTGGACAACGGGTTAACATCCAAAGTCCTTAAAAGGCTCTAGCAAAGCAACCCTCTGAAACAGTTTACGTTTCTCTCTGGGAAAAGAAAGGAAGTGCATTTAATGTTTTCCCCCCAGCAAAAGGGTGGGTACTGTGCCCAAAGGAGACCAACTCCATACTCTCTTACTAAAATTTAAATCTTCAATACAGATTTTTTAAAAAACAGAGGAAGGATGACATCCTGAAGAGACTTTCTGTGAATTCCTCCTGCCTATCCTCCTCAGAGCTGCCCCTGGTCTGCAACACTCCCTCATCGTTTCAGTTAAATCAGGTTTGGTTTCTGTTGCTTGCAACCAAACAAAATTAACTAATACAAAACACAAAAACAAATAACATGATACAAAGAGTAATATTACTTTTTAAAATAAAAATCTTCTCTATTTTTTCTCACTTTCTAAATCCCATCAGCGTTAGCATCTGCCTATCCTTTTTTATTTGGGGGCACACTCTCAGATATCACCTGGGACTACATACCAATGTGAGCCAAAAGGTTCCTTTCAGCAGTGGCTTCACATAGCCTTCTGCAGGCTTAGAAGCTTTTAACAGGCTTGTCTGAGGAACTGCTTAAGGATTTTCCTTTTTTGCTTTTGAAACGGTTTGTCAGGCAAATAGCATGCCCTTAAGTAGTTGTTGATGGGTGTATAATGGAGAGCAAAGTAGATTTTAAATGGCAGTTTTTAGGTTCCCTGTTAGAAATTGTAGATCTAAATGACAAAGAAGTGAGGTAAATTGACAGGCTTATCATTCCCATGGAGTATAGGATGTTTTAGAGAGGGAGGGGATTCAAACGGGAAAGGTCTGGCAGGGAAAAATCTGACAGACTGGGAAAATGATGGCCGGGAGTTACACGTTGGATTGGAATAACCGGAAAACATACCAAAGTGGGGGAGGGAGATATTTTTTACTTGTAAGGAGAGGGAAGAGTGGCACTTTTGTCCTTAAAGCTTTGTTAAGCTTTATATACTCCTTAATTCTTTCTAACGTATACATTCAAAACAAACAAAAGTCACTTATATAATTACCTAGCAACTAAAAATTGAATGATGGACAGTTAGATTTGTCAGTAAAGCAATTCGCTTGTCTAGGAGAAGAAAGTAAAGGGAGACAAAAAGAACAGTGGAGGGAGATGATGCAGGACAACAGCGCTAAGTTGTTTTTTAGAGAAAAGGGTGTGATACTGGTGAAGGAGTTTGGATTATAAAAGTTTTGAGGAAGAACAGAAAGTTGTGATGTGTTCTTGACTTCTGACTATTCACCAGCAAGGCACTCTGGGCTCCCTGGCTTACCTCTTGAAAGGGCCTCCCCCACACAGGGGCCCCTCACAGGGAGAGCTTCCTGCTGG